>NW_010341323.1:0-3862 GCF_000700745.2 Antrostomus carolinensis
GCCGTGGGATGCCGCGGCCCGGGGACCCTGGGGCGATGTCGCAGCCAGGCTGGGCATCGCGAGGTCCTCAAGCCGCCGGCCCCGCCTGTCCTTGCTGGGCTGAGAGCTGGCAGTGTGGCCGAGGTGGGGCTGGGGCCCCCCGCTGGCTCTGCTGCTCCGGGCAGGTCTGGGAACATCTGGGGGTGCCCTGTGCTCCTCTGGGCCATCCCCAGCTACTGCCACTTCGTCAGCCCTCTTCTTCCCTCTGACAATGTTATAGCCAAACTTGTCTGAGCCTGCCTGGAAAGCCAAGTGATGTTACCTGCACCTCTGGAAGCTCTTTGAGCTGAACCCCTAGCTGGAAAGATTTATCTTAAACTTTTGTAGGCATCTGGAGTTTAAAATCTGAGCACAAGAGAAACGTGGTGTTTCTTACAGCTGTTAAATAATGTGTTTTCACAAGAGCGTTTGTCTAGGGTTGACCTAATCACTGTTTTCTTTAAATACATAGAAATACAGCTGGAAGATTCAGGTAAGGGCAGAGCCCACGTAGCTGGTTAATCCTGAAGATCCGTTCCTGTCTAAACTGGAACACTTGAGTAGTAAAGGCAGAAATGATGCTTTTTCAGGTGCAGCTCTTCATTGCCCTTTGCTGGACCCGTGTTCCTGCAGTGTCTGAGCATGTTGGTGTCCCTCTCCTCACAAGCAGCTCCTGAGCCGGGGAAATCTTGTCCCGTTTAGGGGAGGAACCTGAGGTGCCCAAAATATGTGAAAGTATGACTGCAGCTTTGCCGGGCAAATCTGCACTCTGGGGGCAGGCAACTGTAGTGATTGGCAATGACGGTGATGAGCAGGCAGAGGTTGACAGTGATGGTGACCAAAGGGGCACCAGGGTCCTCTTGGCTTGGGAAGCTGGCTGGGAAAATGGTGATGACTTGAGTGACACAGAGGGAAACCCATTGCAGCTGTGTCTGCTCATGTAGCATCAGGTTTGCAGTGTTACAGGTTTGCTTTGATGCTTTCTGTGGTGGTGTCTTTCTGGAAGAGTGAGGTGTGAAGCAGGGACTCCTGGAGTCGCTTGTCCTGACAGCAACAGCATCCTTGTACAGGGGATGTAAGGCTGCTCCAGAGAGCAGAGGCAACAGGCTTGACTGTGCCACGAGTCAGGGTGGCAGGAGAGCAGGCTCGCTCTGGAGCCAGGAACTTCCCGAGGTGACAGTATGGTTGTGTCTGGCTGCAGAGATGAAGTATTGCAACTGGGAAAAGTTGCTGTGACGGCTGCAAGGAGCAAGGCAGGTGCTCCCATCTTGTGGGCATGGACCACAAGCCACAAAAGCTGCAGCATCCCACAGCATCTCTGCAACTGCAGGGAGCTGTGCAGGTGGGAGGTGCTGGGGAAGGGGTCAGAGCCATAAACCTGCCCCCACCTTGCCTGCAAGTGTGGGAAGGAGTGTGTGACCCACCCATAAGTAACTATTTAGATTCAGTGCTCAAGCCAAGAACTGAGTGACTTCTGTCTTTACAGTGTTTAAAATTATTTTGATATCTTAAGTGAGAACAAAGTATATACCTGCTTAGAGTTTTACTTTGAAAAGTGCAAAGCTCTTCAGTATTTTGTGGTGAAAATGAGCAGTTCTGCAGGTTGTTCTTTGTGGGAAGGTAACAAGGGGTACCGAGGATTGCCCAAAGGAGGGACTGCTCCAATGTGCTGCTAGTGAAACCTAGATTCATCAGTGAAATTGATGCAAAATCCTGGATGCTCTGTGCTTTTGTAGGTCTAACCCTGGTGTTGCCTGACAGCGGAGTTCCTTAGACAGTTTAGGTGCCTATGTTGAAATGTGGGCTTTAATGCCATCAGGAGTTGCTTTGTAAATGCAAATGCAACTATTCTCCTTTTACAATGACTGTCATTGTAAAAGGAAAATAGAGGGGTAAAGTCAGAATGGTCAAGAAATAAATTTGTCTCTTGAAGTCTGTCAATGGTTGTCTGGAAAAATTGCTTCTGCAATGTCCTCTGCACAAGGTTTCTTATCACAAGGGGGTGATACTCTTACCCTCTGGAAAGGAAAAAAAACCAAACCAAACCCCAAAACGAAACCAACCCAACTATCTACAAGTTCCTTGATATTTTTTCCCCAAGGCTTAGCTAACAGACAGGAGTGAGCTGCTCAAACTGATGTTCTCTGTACGTGTTATGGAAAACTGTCAGTATGATGCATGTGTGCCAGAAAGGCCAGCAAGTAGAAATGATCAAGGAGTTGTTATGAAGATAGTCTGTCACCAATGTCTTGGTATCCTTCAGTGTATCTGCTCACATGAGTTGTGTAAGGGATGTTACCAGTAACTTTAATGACTTGGATATCTGCCTGTTGCTGTGTTAGCACTTTCTAGATGTTACTTGTTTTCTGGGAAAATATATTATTGAATTACCTGCATAATACTTCCTCTGATGTCTCTGTTGTGAAGGTAGATGTCCACAGCAGTGAAGGAAAGAATCAGATTAATTTGTTTTAAGAATTTTTGAAAGTGACTTTATTCAGTATCATGCCCAACGCTATAGTGTGGCTGTCAGCTGTTTTCATCTGCTGTGAACTATGGACTAAATAATGATCTTGGCAAACATATTTTTCTTATAGAGATCTATTATGGGCACGCTTAATTTGCAAGCAGGGATTTCAAAGTTCATGTCTTGTACTTGGTCTTATCTTAGTGATAATGAACTCACTCATGTAGTTTTATAGGAAATGCTGACATCCACTATGTGGGCACAGGGCCTTTATCTGAAACGGTGCAAGCTCAGCCTTCGAGCCTGTCCCCTGAGCCAAGGAAGCTCTGCAGGACACAGCTTGGAGGGCTGCCAGGGGTAGCAAACCTGCCGTGGGCAGCTAGAAGTGACTTCAGGGCTGTATAAGTCTGTTCTTGCTGACCTCAGTGAGACCCCTCCTGTGCTTCCAGGGCTTCCTCAGTTAATCTCCAGGTTATGGGACTGCCTGCTAATGTGGATCATTCAACTGGGCCATGTGTTCAGCCCTCCTCAAGTCTGAGCTACAGGAAGTTTGTCCCTTTTCAGGACTCGGCATCCACCCTGGCAGGGTGTCTTCAGTTTATTCCTTACTCTTTAGGGTAACACCTGTCAGAGTAAATTAAAGCAGGATTCATCTTCTGTGGGTGATGGGGTGGCCTACCACCACCTTGAATGATGTATGGTGAGCAGTCGTAGTAGGATGGGATGCTTTGTCTCATCAGTCCTTTTTGATTTTTCCCTAGGAGTGTATGTGAGTCTACGCATAGCCTGAAAAACAAAAGGCGATCAAGTGAAGTTTTTCCTAATAACCTCCATGCCCAGTGAAAAATCCCCTTTAACAAACTGAAAATGTACTCATCCTGATGTGGTGGCTTGACCCTGGCCGGACACCAGGTGCCCTCCAAAGCTGATCTGTCACTTCCCTTCCTCAACTGGATGAGGGGAGAGAAAATATAATGAAAGGCTTGTGGGTCAAGATAAGGACAGGAAGAGACCATTTACCAGTTACAGTCACAGGCAAAACAGACTCAACTTGGGGAAATTAGTTTAATTTATTACCAATCAAATCAGAGTAGGATAATGAGAAATAAAATCAAACCTTAAAACACCTCCCCCTCACTCCTCCCTCATTCCCAGGCTTAACTTCACTCCCAATTTCTCTACCTCCTCTCCGGCAGCAGCACAGGGGGATGGGGAATGGGGGTTGTGGTCAGTTCAACACATGTTGTCTTTGCCACTCCTTCCCCTGGAGGAAGGGGGAGGGGGAGGGCTCCTCACACTCTTCCCCTGCTCCAGTGTGGGGTTCCTCTCATGAGAGACAGTTCTCAACAAACTTCTCCAACATGAGTCCTTCCCATG
>NW_010341324.1:0-2699 GCF_000700745.2 Antrostomus carolinensis
TGACCTCGGCCGCATGGGCTGGTGAGTATCGGATCAATGGGGATGTGCTTTTATGGATTTTGGGACCTTTACAGATTTATTATTCCCCTTCTTTGAGGCGAGCATGCATCATTGCAGGCTTGGCATGGATTGAAATGCGCTAAGAAACCAGCTCTGGGGAAGGAGGGAGGGAGGGAGGGAGGGAGAGAAGAAAACCCTCTTCCTGCATGTGCTAGTTATTCTGTCAAACTCATCACGGCAGGACAGCAGCGTGAAGACTGAAGGTGTTAAGGAGATGTGGAGGGAAACAGAGAACCTGACAGGAGCATCGAACGCACAAGTGCACGAACTTTGCTGTTTGCTTGGATTTAAACTCAGAAGTTGTAAGGAATTTGGGAAGGAGAAGGGACATTTCAGAAGGAGAAGAAGGAGAAGAAGAAGTTGTTGTTGTTACAGACCTGGCACAATCTTTTGTTCTAGCGAATAAAAGAAGTTAGCTTAAATTAAAAAAAAAGAAAAAAAAGATGGGTTTTCTTTTCCTTCACTATTTTATTGATTGGTGGTATATGGTGTGTTGTTTTATTTCTTGGTATTGTTAACTCTGTGCAAATTGTTTTTTGAGTGAGGCTAACTTTCTGGATGGGTTGTTTTGTATCTGAGGTAGGATTAATTTCAAGAGGTTTCTTTCATAGGCTTCTGATGGGTATTCCTGGGATTTTGGTTTTGTTTGCTGTATGTGTAAACCTACAGATTTGGTAGGGCCAGCTCGGCTGCTGGAGCTGTGGGTGTGAATTTATGAGATGGCTTTTGTGAAATGCAGTTTTTAATTTTTGAAAGGTTTTTAATGGAGTGGTTTTAAGGGGGTTTTGAAGAATTGATTGTATGGTCTTATGTTGTTTGTAGTTGGTGTATGATAAGGGATATGGCGTGACTTCTTGAACGTTCTGGTTCTAGTGTTCCTAAGTTCCGATTTCTTTCTGGTTCGATGCTTTCTTTTTGGGGACAGGGGCATTTATATGGTGGGTTTTTATAGGCAATATGTTTTTTAATTTGGGGAGTGATATTTTTTAGTATTTCAATAGTTGAGATTTTTTTCATTTTCATGCTTTTCATTAGTTGTTTTTTATTTTTAAAAATAATTTTTATAGATGATGGGTTATTATTTGTGAGTGAGTTAGCATAAAGGTAGAGCTTTATAAATATATAAAGCTGTAATCTATAGTATATTATTGTAACAGGATAATATAGATAAATGATAGCCTATTCTATAAATAGAAAGATATATACATATAGATTGTAAGTATAGGACTATTTCAATATAGTTAAGAAAAATTGGGGAATTTTTTGGTTTTTATTAGGTTATGGGCTGGGTTTTTTATAAAAATAGAAATAGGAGTAATATCAAAATAGAAATACAAATATACAAGTATGTAATATATATACTGATATCTAGAAATATTTGATATAAATAATATTTGATCTAAATAAATAAAAGTAATAGGAATCTATAATAGAAAAAGAATAGATCTCTTATTCTATGAAAAGGTATTCTCTCTAATATAGAAAATATCTTTAACTCTAAGAAATAAAAATTTTAGATGTAAATGTGAATAGAATTAGAAAAAGAAAATGTTGAAATTTTGAAGTCTATTTTAAAGAAAGGGGTTTCTTTGGTAGAAGGCAGGGGTTTCATTTTAAATAATATAAGGATGATAAGGACGCTAAATCTAAGGCTAGAAATAGATAATAAATGTATAAAGATCTGTTACTAAGTTATGAGTAGACGTGTGAATATAGGTAAGTAATTTGAAGAGATGTAGTATGGCATAGGAATAGCATTTTACGGCAATATAAATTATAAATATAAACGTGACTATAAATATAAAAAGATGTAAATACAGTTGAAAGGAAAGGGTTTCTTTTTGGCTTTAATTTGGCTAGAGGCAGGGGTTTAGTTTTCAAGAATTTAAGTGTTACATAAGTAAAAATCTTAACACAAATACATAATATATTAAAGCATGAATAAAAATATAGAAATAAATATAAGTCGTAGGAATAGATGTAATATGGAATATAATTTTTTAATTCGTTGAAATTTATGAATCGAAATGTATAAGTAAACATACATTAATATACATTATAAATATATATTTGAATATAAATATGAAAACATAGGGATGAAATCGATTGAAATCTTGTTTAAAAGACAGGGTTGGGGTATTTTTTTTGGTACTTATTGGGTTAGAGGCGTGGTTTTTCTTTTAAATAATATGAGCATAGGTATTACGGTTGTATTTCTAAATATTGAGAGATAGAATCAAGATGTAAATATAAAATATAAGTAAATAAAAATAATAGGAAGAGATGTAATACAGAATACAAATAGCAGTAGACATTAGTAAACATTTTCAATGTAAATGTGCATATGAATCTGAAAAATACAATTTAAAAAAATATTTCAATATAGAGTTGAAAAGGAAGGGTTCTTTTTGGCTTTAGTTTGGGTAGAGGCAGGGGTTTTATTTTAAATAAATTTTAAATCATATCAGCGTTACAGAAGTAAAACTCAACACAGAAATATAGAATAAATTATAGATAAAGATAGGAATAAAAATATAGAAATAAATAGAAGTCATAGGAACAGATGTAAAATAGAATGTAAATTTATCAATAAATTGGAAATTTTAAACGTAAAAATAAAGATGATACATCAATATACT
>NW_010341325.1:0-630 GCF_000700745.2 Antrostomus carolinensis
GGTACAGGGAGGTGCATGGGGGAGTACAGGGGGGTGGCAGCTCCCTTCAAGAGGCTGTTTGGGTAAAGCAGCCGGTGACTGTGAATCCCAGCAGGACAAGGCTGTACCAGAGGGTTTCCCAGCTCTGTGTGGTGTGGGTGCCCTGACCCAGGGCTGCCTCTGCCCTCCTGCATGACCCAGGGCTCAGTGGGCTGGGCAGGGGGAAACTGCCCCCCTGAGAGTTGTAAAAAGTCATTTTCCTGTTTTCTGTGCATCTCGCAGGAGACGTGAAGGAAGTCTCTGTATCTGGCCTTCTCTCACCCCCCTTATCTGCTCATCAACATCTACCAGACACGCGATTTTCTCATGAAAGAGGAACTCCTGTTGGGGCCATAAAATGCCTGACCCAGATATCAGCCAAGGGCAGCACGTCTGGCAAGGACACAGCATCTCTGCTTTCAGGCGATGGGTTCAGCCCACCCTGCCTGGGCTGGCGCCGGGGGTCAGTGGCCCCAAAAGGGAATATTCTGGGGAGCACACTGGGAGCGATCAGGCTGCTCCCTGTACACAGCAACCTGCTTCTGCCCAGTGAGGTTGATTCACAGCTGAGTTCTGACACAGAATCAGAGAATCATTGGCATCCTGGATTTT
>NW_010341325.1:642-12734 GCF_000700745.2 Antrostomus carolinensis
AGAGTTTTGGGGAGGGCTGTGGAGCCCAGGCAGGTGCAGGAGCTGCTGCTCCGCTGAGCAAATGCCCTGTGCCGATGCGTGCCGGTGTGTGTGAGCAGGGTGATGGGTTCTTCCCTCCCAGTGCCAATGTGCCCTGGTTTTGCTGGGCTGCTGTGCACGAGTGCAGGGGCCAGGAGCAGCGTGTGGGGTTGGGCAGGGCAGGGGTGAAGGCATCCCCTCTGCATCCCTCCTGTCTTTGCTAAAACAGCGGGACCATGGGGCGTCCTATGGCCATCAGTTGGGTTTATGGCAAGAAACCCTTCTGAGCCAAATCCCACGGGATCTCAGGCATTGGAAGGGGTTGCCCAGGACAGTGGTGGAGTCCCCATCCCTGGAGGGATTGAAGAGTCATGTAGATATAGTGCTCACAGTGTAGACAGTGCAACAGTTGGAGCTGTTGGTGCTCGAGGAACCGCCGTGGCTGGGGAGCAGGCTGTGGACACACCTCCCCGAGTTTTTCTAGAAATGGGCTCAATAATTAGGCCTGTCAGTTTACATAGAATTAGTCCTGTTCAGTTAACCACCAAATTACGACTTCAGTGATTCAATCTCGTTATTTGGCCGGTGAGCCTGGCAGGATGATCCCTCTTCTCTCATTACTTCACACCAGCACTAAGCCTTTGCCCTGGCTGCTATTTTCTGCGCTGCAGCCGGGACCGAGGGGATTTGGCAGGGATCCTGCAGCAGCTGCCTTGGCCACCCAGATGAAGCCTCATTAGCACCTGTACCAGGGAGGTATTTATTTCCATTAAGACAGCGTGGAGGTGCCTTCCTGCTGGGCACAGAGCAAACACAGCGGGAGAGAAATCCCCCAGAGCTCCCTCATCACTGTGTCCATCTGCCGAAACCAGACTGAGCCACAAACCTGGTTGTCTGACCCCCTCGGCGCGCAGTGCTCGCACCCTGGCCAGCCCCACAGTGCCTGTGGTCCCCGTGACAGGGCTGGGACCAGGGGTACAGGCAGGGGTATGGGCAGGGATACGGGCAGGCTGCCTTCCTGCCAGGGCTCACAGCAGTGAATTTGCAGCTTCTGGCTCTTTAGGAAGCTGTTCCTGGGGTTGCTGCTGCAGAGGCGTCTCTCTCAGCTCCTCCTGCCCGTGCCCATCTCTTTTGATAAATTAGACCTTAATTCCTGTACAACTTGTCCACTGTTTTTTCGAGCCAGCACAGGGGGAAAATATCTCAATCTATAGTTTGTAACCAAGGAAGCAGTCTGCTGAGAAAAATCCTGAGTGCAGGGTGATGGCCGGGCAGAGCTGTGCCTGGAGGGGGCTCGGGGACAGTGGCATGTTTTGTAGGATAAGACACTACTTGGTTGCAAGTCTTTGCACCAGGACTACACAAATCTACTACAAATGTCACCATTTCAATCAGGGGACCTCTCTGTCTCCTATTGACATTTTTTTTTCTTCGGTGACTCAGGCTGAAGGAATTTTTTCCCTCTTTGTCCCCTTGTCCCTTCTCAGTAGAGATAAGGGGAAACTGGGCCATCAGCAAGGCCCATGGCAAGGGAAGGATCACCAGAGGTATCTCACCGGTGTTCCCTCCTCCAGACCCTGGGATTGCAGTAAATCCCTCTCTGTGGTTGTCAGCAGTAGCAGCACAGCCTGTCAAAGGGCTCTCCGAGGCTGAAGCACTTTGTGTTCCCAGCTTACTGGCACATCAGCTGTTTCCTGTAAGGCCACAGTCACGGGGAACCTCCCCTTTGCTTAACGATTGCACCTGTGTCAAATCAAGGTTTTAAAAAATCTGTTGCTACTTGTAGTGATGCCATTTCTTAAAGGCCAGGGGTACAGAAAGGAGAGGTGGGCAGCGTGGGGCAGTTTGGGGGTCTAAGCCGGGTCAGCTCTCAGCTGTGGGTGCAGGCAGAGCCCACCCTGCCCTTCCCCAGCGAGGACAGGGGCAGCTGGAGGGTCCCCAGGGGCAGAGCTGGCCTGAGCAGGCACGGGCAGGGAGAGGGTGCGGGATGGGGTGCTGGGAGGGTGCCGGGGCGATCCCGGGTCCCACGGAGCCACGGTTGCCTTCATTTCCCTGTCCAATCTCACAGCCAGGACTGAAAGAAGCTAAAGCAGCTGACAGTAAAATAACTCTCAGTGTGAACAAAATAGCAGAGCACAAATGACAGATGTGGTAAGAACAATTGGAAAGCATTTAATAAGATGTACCCTAAAGCAGAGTTATGTTCATCAGTGGGAGGATGAGCCAATGGGCTGCTGGAGATGAGCAGAGGCTGCAGCGAAGGCAGCTCTGGTCAGAGCCGGGTCGGAGCTCTGCAGCAACGCCACTTTCCTGGTTTGCTGTTCCATGGGGAGCATCAAATTCTGCATGAGGGCAATGCCAGGAGTGAATGAGTGATTTGGAATTAGATTTAGGGCTCTTGGCTGAATATCACTCTGCCTATCTCAGTACTTTACAAAAATTACCTTTAAGGACCTCTTAGAGGAACTTATAAGGGATGATTTTTGCAAAGTGACAGTTGATGACATGGGATTACGTGGGATCCATGACATGGGATCCACCACAACTGCAACACCAGTGCTTCCCAGCAAGCTCTGCCTGATGGTGCTGGTCCTGTGCACCAAGGACAGGTTTCTCTTGAGAAACCCCATATTAAAGAGCAGTGTGGTTTGGTATCGATCCTCACTTGAGACATCTCTGCAGTTCTGGGAGAGCAGCTATTCTACATGCCCTCATTTATAATGGCTCTTGGTTTTACTTATATTAAAAATCCAAGTGGCAAATAGAAACTCACAGAGGATTTTTTTGCCTTTCTACACACAAGTTTGTTATGGTTTTAAGTCAGTGCTGACCTTGCCCCTCCATTAAGTAGAAGGCATTAAAATCAATCATTAATAGCTTTAAAAGTTTCATACAACAACAAACATCCTCACTGATGTTTGAACATTAACGGAGGTATTTTTCCTTAACAGTGGGTTCTTTTAGATAAATTCTAGAGATTATTAAAAAGATTATATATGCCAATTATTTTTTTTCCAGTACATTTTTAGACTAGGCTCCTGAAATAAGCTCCTGCAGCTGCAATTTTAAAAGCCAAAGGTTAATCCCTTAAGAGCTTGATAAATAACCATTAAGGGGATGGAAAGCATTAGTGCAGTGCGAGCAGGCTGAAAGGCAGGAGGGAAAGATGTGCCATGGTGGGCAGCAGCCAGGGGCCTTGCCTGGGTGTGGGGAGCAGAGGGTCCCGCTACCATGGTAGGGGGCAGAGGGTCCTGTTGCCGTAGCGGGATGCAAAGCCATGTGGGAATGGACCTGTGAAACTCAAGGGAAGGTGGATGCTGGGCTGACTTTGGCTAAATCTACCCTTGAAGTAATGGTGGTGTCACTGGATATGCTCCAGGGATGAGTTTAGCTTGTGCTGGGAGGGGTTTGTCTGGGGAAGTGTTGGCAGCAGCTGGGCAGTGGAAGCATCGCTCGGTACCCAGCCCAGTGGGCATCTGGAAGGGATTAGTGTGCAAAATGGTTGCACACAGTGGGTGGTAGAAAATCAGAAAAGTGACTCATTTGGTGAGAAACAGGAGAAAAATTCAGGGGTGTAAATCTGGAAGCTCCAATAAATCAGATACAGTGAGAGACCTGATCCCAGTGCGATTCCCTGAAACAGGGGGGTTCTGGTGGGGACCGGCCACCTGCAGGGTCATTTGCAGGGACAGCAGCCACAGCTGTGGGGACCAGTGCAGCCTAACGGCACCGTACAGAGTCATGGGAACATTCATCAGCCAGTCTGGAACCAGCACCCGGGTTCCTGAGGGAAGGTGGGAACTTGTGGGGTTGAGCCAGGACTTCCCACCAGCCCTGAGCTGCATCTGCTCCTCGAGAGCCTTTCTTCTTGTGGCCATGCACACCTCACCTGAGGCACCTGCTAACTTTGCCTTATAACCTCTCAGAATAGCTTTAAATTTATGGTTTTATGTTTTTCCCCGCAGTCCTCATGCCTATCGTACCTGTTTTATTATAATGACTCGGATACAAACCAGGTCTATCTGTATTTGGAATTTAAATAAGGGAGTTGAGGACTTGGGGACAGAAGAGTCCCTGCAGCAGTGATGTTTCTGAGCAGGACTCAGTGCTTCAGCCTTTGCAGCTCAAACTGAAGCTGTTGCTTCAGCAACTGCACATTAAATCCGAAATGGCCTTCGTAATGACTGCCAGGGTATTTGTTTCCTGTAAGAGCTGAGCTGGCGTTTCTTTGTACGACATGATTAGCTTTTCATTAAGCTTTTTTATTTCAGGTACTGACGTATCTCTGTGTTTATTCCTTACCATCACCTCCTTCCTAATTGTCAACGGGAGCTGTCGAATTTAATGGTAAGTTGTCACACGCATCCTGAAGTCTCACAGAGTTACAGAGCTGACGGGTGCTGGGGGCTCAGAGAGGCGGCCAGGGAAGGGTTCACCTTGCTGGGTCCCAGCCCATGGTGGGACAGACCCCAGGGAGAGCATCCCAAGATGAGAGCGACTGCGGCCCCCGCAGCAGCTCCCAGGGAGGAAGAGCTCTGGGAGGAAGGAGGGCAGAGCGGCTGGGAGGGAGAAAGAGCTGCAGGATAATGAGGAAGGGAACAATAGCTGGAGGAGGAATGAAAGGCTCTGGGCGTGGAGGCATCAGAGCAGAGGTACTGAAAGTGTGCTCCGACCCCTGTCAGCTTCAAACCCCTCGGAAATGAATCCAAAAAAAAGGGACTTCTAACACTTAGGCTGAACTCCTGTCACTTCTTTGTCATCACCATATTTTCAGATATTCCCGAAATAAAATAAAATAGAATATTGGCAGGACAGCTAAAAATCCAGGATTCATTATGCAGCAGCACTGAATGGAATAATTTAATTTCCGTTTCCATGACTGGTATTTTCAAGGCCCTTCCTTCCCCAAATTAAACCCTTTGGGCAGGAACGTGAGGGAGGACATTTTGCAAAAAGGCAAACTGATGGGAGGAAGGGACAGCCAGGGTTGGTGCCATGGGCAGGCAGGACAGGGGACACCACCATCACCCAGGGCCACTTGGGTTTCATCACCGACAGTGCGACTTGGGCAAGGATTGCACCTCACTTACTCTTGCTGTCAAACCAGTGCCAAAGTAGATCCTTAGGATCTATTAGAAAAACCAAGCAGATGACCCAATCACGGGGTCCCTGTGTGTTGTTAGAGCTCGGGGTCATTGCCAGGACATCTCCTTACCCGTGGTACATCAGTGCTGTCCACAACGCCGGTGCATTTCCCAGCCAGCCCAGCGCTTGCCCTGGCCACGGGCAGAGATGTCCTTGAAGAGCCATCGCTGACGCCCAGGGAGCACAGGTTTGCTGCAGCCAAATCAGAGAGAAGCCAGGGCTTTGCCCCGATCTCTGCAGCCCCAGGAACATGCCTGCTACGCTGATCACCCAGTTCCTGCTGTCAGTATGGGTGCCTCACCATACCCGCAAGCCATAGGTGCCTACAAGAGGCAAGACAGAGCCAAAGCCTGCCCGGGAGGTGAGGAGTGAGGACATATGCAAAGCTCTGCCTTCTGAAGAGCTCTTCTCAGGAAATGTGGCTCTCACACACCCATTCTTCCCCGATGCCAACCCATGATGCAGATGTACACGACTGGACATCTACGTGCCAGCCAGCTCCAGTGAACATCGGAGTGGTCTCCAAACAGCAGCAGGGTGAGACGCGGTGCTGCCGCCCTGGCTGGGCTCTGCGGGGAGCATGGATCTGGGGGTAGGAAAGGCTTTGGGGGAGCAGGAGGAGCGGGGCAGGGCTTCTGGGTGGCCCCGTGGGGACGCGGCCCTGTGACAGGAAAGCCTGTCCCTGTCCCCCACGGAGATGCTGGCAGGTTGTTGGGCTATAGCTCCTCAGGGGGAGCACTGCCTGCAGTTCCCTCGAGGCCGTAGGTAGCAAGGACTAGCATGGATCTGGGGGTAGGAAAGGCTTTGGGGGAGCAGGAGGAGCGGGGCAGGGCTTCTGGGTGGCCCCGTGGGGACGCATCCCTGTGACAGGAAAGCCTGTCCCTGTCCCCCACGGAGATGCTGGCAGGTTGTTGGGCTATAGCTCCTCAGGGGGAGCACTGCCTGCAGTTCCCTCGAGGCCGTAGGTAGCAAGGACTTAATTGAAATACTTAATTGTGTCGCCCTTGGTATGTGATCCTCACTGTATCCTGCCTGTTTGTCTTCTTGGCCGTTGGAGGAAACCGTGTAATGTGAGTATTATCACACTATTAAACCTCAGTAGAATTGTCTTTCTTGGCTGTTAGCTGAACAAAAGATCTTTTCTACTGAGAATAGTAATTTCAAATTAAAATGGCACTATAGGAAGAAGGCAAAATGCTCCCTGCTGTAATTAGAACAAGTTTTCCAGTATTCTGCATTATCTTTAGACTCAGGAAGTATAGTTGCTCTACGAGGATTAATAAATCACCTCTGTTAACTCTATTTATTGCTGTGTTGTATCAGAGGGGCAGCACAGGGGCAGCACTGATCAGAAACTGTTTGCATATTCTGAGATACAGAAGGCACTCTGAGCCAGCAGTTTTGTTAGTCTTGTTGGTTTGTGATATTAATTAAGGCAAGGAGGTAGAAGAGAAGATGTATAGTGTTCATCCCTGTGGGACTATGTGACAGTCGTATCGGAGACTTGCCAGGGCCTTACAGACCAAGCACTCTGAATTCCCATGCCAGCCGCTCACCTCGTTACCCACGACTATTATAAAGTTATAATCTGTTGCATGCACAATACTGGGTTGTTCTGTCTCCCAAAGTTCACACCCTGCTGGGACTCTGTCACTCCGCGGGGATTACGCTACGCTGTGTGCAGATCTACTTAATTAGCCCGTGAACAGCTTTTGTTGTCAAGACAGCAAAATGTCAGCTCAGACGTTAAAAATGCACCAGCCGCCCGCTCCTCACCGGGGTGGGGAGAGCAGCAGGGTCGGGGCCATCTCCTGAGGACCAGAGCACAGCAGGGTTTTGTCACCCCCTGGGTAGCTGGCTGACAGTCTCCAAGAGAACAGAATCCCAGAACTGCCTGGATTGGAAAAGACCTTTAAGATCATGGAGTCCAATCATGAACCCAACACTGACAAGTCCCCAACTAACCCATGTCCCTCAGCACTATGTCTACACGACTCTTCAATCCCTCCAGGGATGGGGACTCCACCACTGCCCTGGGCAACCCCTTCCAATGCCTCAGAACCCTTTCAGCAAAGAAATTCTTCCTCACATCCCATCTCAACTGCCCTGGGCACAACTGGAGCCCATTTCCTCTTGTCCTGTCCCTTGTTCCTTGGTTGAACAGACCCACTCCCACCTCTCTCCACCCTCCTCCAAGGGACTTGGACAGAGCCAGAAGGTCTCCCCTCAGCCTCCTGTTCTCCAGCAGTGACAAGAACAGCAGCTGCCACTCTGCAGGGTGGGTACAGGAGGGTAAAGCAGTGGCGAAGCAGAGACTTTGCTGGCAGAGGCGCCAGCTGAGCGCTGGGCAGGGATTCTGCTGGCAGTTTGTGTGAGCAGGCTGGGGACTCGGTTCAGACTTGCTTTCAACCGGCCGCGCGTGTCGTATCTGCCACAGGCACGTCTAATTATTCCCATCAGCCCTGGAACTGTCATTTCTCAGGTTTGTTTTCCGAGGCGAGGTGAACAGAGGCAGCCGACGCTTGCGGCTCTGAGCAGGTCCTGTGCCATGCTGGGCTCGCAGTGGGACGATGTGCCAGGGCTGTGATCCTGGAGCTAGGGTCCCTGCTCCCTTTGTGCCTCCTCCCAGGGACACATGCACTCCTCTTCTGTGGCCAAGCCTGTTCCATAGGATCCCTGGGCTGGTGCAGACCAGGAACCCACCTCACCAGCCCCTCACAAGTAGGAAAAGGGACAATTGGACATCTCTAGTGGGATACTCCACACGCCTTCCTGGTCTTCTTGACTGTGATGGACATTTTTGTCCTGCACATCATCTCCTTGCCAGCGTTCAGCCTCCTGCCCCAGCTGCTGAGGGCCACAGGTTCTGCCAGGAAGGTGACAGAAATGGCTTATTGCACAAAAGCAGCTTCCCACACACCCCTCTGCTCCCCCCCACCTTTCTCAAATAGATTTCCTCACCAGCCAAGGCCAAACCTGGGTATTTTCAGCATGTGAAGCTAAGGCTGGAAGGAAACAAAACCTGGGGTAAAGCAGCCATTGCTACCAGTCTGTCTACTATGTATTTGTAAGTATTTTTAGACAGACAAGGATGAGCTTTCCTTTTTTTGTATAAATGGCTCGAAGCCTTTAAAGCAGAATTTCCTCAGTTCTCACCTATGTGCAGGTGGCCATTGGAAGTCCAGCTGAGGGATCTCTTCAAGCTTTGAAGGTGAAGTATTTTAAATACTGCAGGCAGTAGTATTTTAAAATAAAATAAATTAGGATTTCAGGCTTACTGTGGAAAGCCTGCACGCTCTATAAAGGGTGCAGGGAAGAGATGCCATCTTCTGTGACAAATGGAGAAGGAAGATAGGAAACTGCAGAGACTGAGGAAAGGAAACACAGTGTGAGAAAGCGTTATTTGACCTAAAGGGTTTCCTAATGAGAAGGGGAATGAAGCTCCTCAGAAGCCAACAGGCAGGTCACAAGCCAGTCCAGGGAAAAATGTGAAATAGGTATTTTTTTGCAGCAGATAAGAGGTCCTGGAGCGGGGAGCCAAAAACAGCTCAACCTCTGAGTTCTCTGCTCACCCATCCTTCAGCAGGGCTCCTGGGGTGACACGGGGTGCCTTACACACACATGTGTATGTATGTACACACACACACACACACACACACACACACACATATACTGACCCTCACTGCAAGCACGTGTTGTGACAATTTATTATGGAGATTCTTTCTACCAGCCGCTCAGTCTGCAGCCGGTTTTGCCCCATCATTCATCCCAACACACCCTGAAATACTGAAATCTGCATCTAAGCTTTCCTGACAGCCGAACCCAACAGGTAGAAACAGCTGGATTTATGTCCAGCTCGTTCCCTTTGCACACCCACACACCGCAATAGTTCAGCGCTAATTGGGCTGACGGGGAATTTCCATTTGCTCGGGAGCATGCTTTCCTTTCTCGTTAGGGATATATCATCCGTTTGAGTTAAATCAGCTGTTAACAGAACAAAACATTCAGTTTAGTGGAAATCAGTGATACCAAGTCCCAGATTTTGTAGAAAGTGCGTTAAGAGGCAAAGCTGGAATGAGTTCAGCTTCAGCTCCAGCTCCACCAGGCAGAACCCTGTGCAGCTAGCAGGCATATGCTGGAGCTCTGGAGGAAAGGGTGTAAGGCAGCGTGGTTTGTCGTTGTGGTCCAAAATCAGAGCAGATCCGAGACACGAGCGGGGAGACGTGGATTTGCTGGCTGTGTATGAAGGCGTGTAACAGTAGGGCTGCTGGAAAACATGCCTCGTTCTTTACCCGTGTGAGTGCTTGGCCCTTTCGCAGCTGAAGCACTGCAGTCAGAATGTGCAAACTGTTCAAACCAGTATGTGAGATTTCCATTTCCAGTACTGGCAGGCTCAGGAGGGCGGTGCCGATGGAGCAGCAGGGATGGAGCTGCTTCTGCAGCATGGGCTGGATGCAGGGGAAGGGGCTTTCCCTGGCCAGTCCAAGGTGCCAGCGAGGGTCCCTGCCTTCGCACGCCTCTGCCCTCCCTCGGCAGCGCCCGGCCGAGCCCTCACTGGAGCAAGAGGGGAAACAGAGCATAGGCAAAGACAACCCGTGAGGTTTGCTGGGCTAGGCAAAGGATGAAATACCGAGCAGTCACAGTAACTGAGGAATCAAAAAGGAAGAGAGAAGCCTGGATGAAGTGAGGTGTGTGAGTGAGGCAGGAGAAAGAAGGTGGCAAGAGTGCCAGTGATTTCAAAAATGTGCATTGAAAAGGGAAATGGCTCTTTCCCACTCTTGAGAGGCGAGGGGAGTGGGGCTCTGGAAAGATGCTGCTGTTTGCAGTATGGGGTAGCACCTAATCTGATGGTGGTGGAGGTTCTTCCCCAGCAGAAGGCAGGAGATGACTCGGGAGTGGGAAGTTACACCCTCGAGGGTACCCTCAGAAACTGCTGCTAGCTGCTTGTCCTCAACATCCACAACACTGGCACCAAGGTGTCTGCTTGGGAGCCCGCCCTTCTTCCAAAAAGCCATTGAAAAATGAGATGACACTGAGGAAAAAAGTTACAGGGATGAGTCAGGTATCTTGGAAAATCCTGCCCTGGCACAGCAGACTAAATCAATTGAAGTCTCTCAGCCTGGATTATAAATCTGGAGTCGTTAGGAAGGGATCAACAGTCCCGCAGCTGATGGATGTGGAGCATGGGTTTGGTACAGAGTCATTTCTGCCTTGGGATATTTCTGTGCTTGTATTCAACCATGGACACGCACCTTGGTCCTGCAGGAAGGTTACGCCAGGTGCGGTGTCACCTCTCCACGCAGCCATGGCTCCACGCTGGATCGGGTGCTGCCTCTCCTGTCCCCACCAGCATCATGTCAGCATTCAGGCTGAGGTTGGGGTGGGAACACTGCCAGGGGTGCCCGGGCAAACGCAGCACACACAGCCACCTCCTCCTGCTCACGCTGGCACTGCCAGCTCCCGCGCGCGGCACAGCACGGTCACCGCGGCTCAGCCCCGAGACCTGCCTCAGCACCAGCACTAATCCTGAGGAATGCTCCTTCCCCGGGCAGCTGCGGGCTCCCTGGATTACTGCTCCGACCTTTCGTCTCCACGGTTTGGATTTATGGCGCTGCTTAGGTAACTGAGGAAAACAGGCAGTAGTTCATAGTGCATGTTTACTGATGCTATCTAACGCTGCTTCGGTATGACTCAAAATTTGCTCAAGACAGGGAATTCAAGGAAGCTGCCAAGAGCAGCTACGTGTTAGCAATGGGACTGAGAAAATCAGCAATGAAATAACAATTTAAAAGGGAAAAATAAACGAAAAGGCTTCTCATATGCTAATAGCATCGCTTTGGGGGGTTCTTGCATTTTTTTTTTTACAGAATAATCCAAGTCCCTTATTAAAATAAATTCTGGTTTTAGCCACGCAGCTGATGCTCTGAGGAGCAAGATGGCTTTTTCATCAAGCAGCATGGTGGGCTTGACATTTTTATCCTCTCTTCACCGTACGTCTGGTTTGTGGGTTGGGTGTTTTCTCTTGTGGGAATGCTGAGGCTAAGGATTCATTTTTGCTAGCGCTGTAAAATCCTAGAGGGCACCACCGAACAGTTTGTGAACCAGGTTTGCTCTACAACACCGATTTTACAGGTGTTGCTCTTCTTGTCTCATTTTTCGCTTTCCTTCCTCTTCATACTCAGTTTGTATTAAAACTAAAAAGAATCTTCAAATTAGTAAATATGCAGTTAGTGGATGAGTACAAAAATAATAAAACAACTAATACACAAAAAGAAAAAGTCTTATATTTACAAAATTTAAGCTGTTGCTTCAAAGTTGTAATCTGTGTAACTTGCCCCAGAAGAGCTGCAGCTCCATCTGCATCCACTTGTGTATTCCTGCCAGGGTACAATACACAGCTGATTTCCCAATTAAGCTTTCCCAACAAAGTAGTTTTATAATTTTGACAGACTCAAAAGTTTGAAAAATGAATACATATTCATGAAGTACTAATAATCCTCTGTCTAGAACAGAGCTTTTAGCTGCGAGCAGATATGACTAGCTCATGTATCACTCACCACACATCCTAACTAAAATGTGAGCGAGGAAGAAATGGCTGAAACCAGCAGATTGTGTTTTGCTAAGACAATAAATAATAATCGTATTCTGACTCAAGTGCCAAATGTATAGTGCTTAATTAGAGGTCAGTAGAGCATATTTCTGCTCAGCTGTTCCATTTACAGCAATTAACATGTTCGTGTTGCTTAAACCAGGCTGCAGAGCAGATCTCAAAGGGTTGAGTGGAAGCTAAATCCGGGAAGGGGAGCGGCACACCTGGCAGCCCCACGCTGCGTGACGGTGCTGGCAGCCCCTGGGGACAGCAGGGGCTTAGCCCAGGCGTGGTGTCCCCTTAATCCATCGCTGGGAGGGCTGGAGGGCACTGGGAGGAG
>NW_010341326.1:0-2254 GCF_000700745.2 Antrostomus carolinensis
TAGGGTATATAATAATAATATAACAAATATAATGTCTTGTTTTGAAAATCTGACCTGAAATTAAAAAATATTGATTTCTAGAGATAATTTTTTAAAAATTAATATAATACCCCCTGATTTGTGTCAATTTTTCTTATAAAAAAATAGCATTGACTCAGGGATTTCCAATATATCTCTGTGGTTGCAAGAGCAAGTGAGGATTGTGATTCAGAAACCAGTAGTGTTACTACTTGCTGCTGGATGCTGATTGCACCTACACTGCCTACACACTAGGTCCTCCAAACTCTACTTTCCTCTTCTCCAAGCTCCAGCACCATGTTACCTTCCAACAACAAATCCATGGAAAATATCTCACAGTGTTCCTCTCTTCACCAGGGCAGGAGATGGAAGAAGCAATGACAGGGATTTCAATCTGTTGGTGAATATCACTGAAATATCACAGAGTCTTCATCAAGCCTGGGAGAAGGAAACTCCCTCCTGTTCAGCTCATACTTTTGATTCTCCTTGAAGTTCTTGGCTACCTACACAGAAGCACTGTCTCTGTCTCAAAGTTCCTCTTGGCCAGTCAGGAACAAAATAATTTGTAGGGATGGCAGAATTGCAGATGATCTCATGGGCATTTAGTAATTCTGCATTTGCACTTCTAAATGGGCCAAGGAGCATTTCCTTTTCTTCATTTTCCACATCCATGCTTCAGCTGTTGGAGTGAGAGGTCAAACTGGAAGCATTTGCAACCCAGCTGTGGGCAGCTCACTCTTCCCACGTGCTGTCCCTCCCTGTCATCTCAGGAGATGAACATTGTGTGGCATCCTTGGCCATTAGCAAAATCTTGACAAGGAGATTTCCCATGGAGAATCGACAAATTCAGCTGTCACTTTCTTGCAGCATCTGCAGTAAGAGCTCCAGTTAAGAATGTATATTTAGCCTGGAGGTACTTGGCCAATGGGCCAGAGAATGTCCCTGGTGCTTGAGGATATTAAAGGAAAGAGGAGGTCCCGGAGGTCCCAGTACCATCTGTATTTTGGGAACTCTGTTTGCAGTTGATCTCTACAAGGAAAAGATGTTCCTTTCCTGGCTGGACGAGGCTTTGAGCAACCTGATCTAGTGGAAGGTGTCCCTGCTGATGGCAGGGGGGTTGGAACTAGATGATCTTTAAGGTCCCTTCCAACCCAAACCATTCTATGATTCTATGAAAATTGCCCCTTTTGAAAATTCACACACTGTGTCTGGTGAATGTGTCCTGAGCCTTTCTAAGGGATAAAATATATCTCAAATAATATCCCACAATACCACAGGAGAATGGAAGGAAATGGAGCTGCCCTGATATGCTTTATATTAAGTGTGCCTGGCATGTGCAGTCATACTATAGAGCCAGCCCCTGAGTTCTTCCTTGCCTTTTGCAGCTTATTACTGACTTGAAGGAGAAATGCTCTTAGTGGTGCAGAGAGTCAGAGACAGCTACTGCAACCATCATCAAATTAATAATGGACACCATCCAGAGATGCTTCAGGATAAGAGGCATTTCACTTTCAGGAGACCCATTCCTGAAGTGAAGCAGCTGGCGTTGTTAAAAACACAACGAAATAGCAGAGAAGGGTAAAAAGTATCAAGAAAAGAGTGTTTATCATAAAGTTATTAGTCACTTCATTATGAGAAAAAAATAAAAGTCCAGCTTCTTAACTGAAACTGATGAGCCAAACTTGCATATTGACATTGGGTCTATGCATAAAATTTCCAGCCATAAAGGTCTACCCTGCCCCAGATTCAGGGCCCATTTTAACAATTGGATATTTGGTGATGCCACAGTAGATGGCCCCAGTGCTCACTTTTGCACACCCAGACACATACCCACAGAGCCCAGACCAAGTCTAAGAAAGAGGACTTTTCTGCCTTCTGCTGAGTTAATTAGAAGTCACAGCATCTCCTGACCCTGGGTCCAGACATGGTGGTGCAGAGTGAAGACTGTGCCAGTTTAAGCTATCCTGCTCCCAGATAGGTCTCGACTTCATGCACCTATACAGTCCCTAGCAATGTCACCAGTAACTCCTTCTAACAGCTCAATAATCTCTAGCTAAACTACAGTACAGCTGTAAGAAACACAGGCCAACTTAAGTCAAAGTTTTGGTTGAATTCAGTTATATGCTGGTTAATTGCAAGGCAAGGACTATGTACATGTATGCAAACAACAGGACAGTTGATCATCATCATCAGGACACCTAAATGCAAAGAGTAATGAATAATCTTGAATCAATCT
>NW_010341326.1:2706-13567 GCF_000700745.2 Antrostomus carolinensis
TTGGACTGGATGATATTTCAAGGTCCCTTCCAATCCCTAAGATTCTGTGATTGATTCTGTGATTCTGTGATTCTGTGATGCGGAAGTTTTTTACCATATCTCTAGGAATTACCGCTTTACCTCTCTGAGAGCAGCAGCTCCTCCAGTGGGTATAGCACAAGGGCTTATCCAGTGGCATTGCATCTGGCTGACAGAGAGAGGAGGTCCAGGGAAGCAGGGGACAGCCTCTGGTTGGGACACTTGCCCTGGTGTGCCCTGCGCAACTTTAAGCAGTTCACCTCAGGCCACCATGGCATTAATAGGCTTTCTGTGAAATGGGATAATATTATCTCCTTTGAATTGGAAAAAACCTTGACCATTGTTAGCGATGCTGGGTCATCTGCTCCTGCTCTCAGAAACCTAGAGAGAAATTACTGTATACAAACACTTCCAATAACGGCTTTTGTAGATTCAGTAAACAGAGTGGTTAAAAATTATACCCTGGGTGAGTATCCAACAGTGTAACCTTTTAAGGTTGGAAATGAGTTCTGGATCGTCTGAGTAAAAACAGCTTTTAACTAACAGGATGGAGTCTAATGAGCGATCAATGACTATTGTGGGAGAATTATCCCCCTCCCCAGGAAGCTGAAGGAGACATTTGCCACTGTAGGGAGTGCTGAGATGTGGGAAAGCGGTTGGGAAAAATAAAAAGTCTTGATTTTTGGTCAGCAGATCCACAAGAGCAAAACATGGTCACACTGCAGCCCAAGAAAGGAAACTACCTCCGAGACCAAACCTATTTCAGATTCTGATTTCAGCATTCGGTGGTCCTGCAGGATCTTTAGTTAAATGCATGGTGTGTAGTAACGTACAAGCTAACAAAACACAATGAAACCCAAATAACATTTACTCCTTCAATAGCCTCCCTTGGCAGGACAGAGTCAGAGCAGTTAGGTCAGTGGGAGATGTGCCCTGAAGGTGGAGACCCCTGCATGTGGGGAAGGATGGGACAAGAGGAGGAGAATTCCAGAGTTGAGGATTTTGTGACCCCACTGCAGTACTTCAAGCTCCAGGTATAAAAAGCTAGATGTTATTTTGCCAAAAAGGTCCCTTCTCCTCATCTCATTCATTAAAGCAAGACAAGTGGGATTTGGGAGGCCCCAATCTGATTACAGAGGCTTTCTAAGTGAAAGAACTGAAGCTTTGTAAGTGGAAAGTGTGCAAGTAAGTGCACCATATCAACATTGGGGAAGGATGCTATAGAAAATCATCACAATTGCCAGCTGGGCAGGCAACTGTAAATTACAGTCAAAGGCCAAATTTGCTATTGACTTGACTGGCCATTGTGTAAGATCAATGATTCTGTCACTGAGTTATTGTAGACATTTCTTCAGGTTATGAAGTTGTTTCATCTTCTTAAGCGTCTAGAAAGGAATAAGCAATACTATCTTTGTCATGTTGACAGGGCAGCCAGTCAATAGGAAAGATACCTGGGGAATAAATCTCCTGAAATTAACTGTTCCTGAGAGGAGGAAGGCACTGACTGTGCCCATGTAGGCAGAGGGTGACAGGGAAACATGCACCCTTCTTCAAACCTTTTTTGGATAACATACTTAAGATAAGCAACCACTAGAACTTTTATGTTGAGATGGGAAAAGTCCTGAACATGGTGACCCATTCTGCACACATTGCAGGAATATAAAGGCTATAGATTAAAAACAGCTTCAGGCTTGCCTTCCTCAAGGCTTGGTTTCTCTGCGCCATCTTGGTTTCTAGGCCCAGTAAGGGCAACTAAGTAGATTGCTTTATGAATCAATTTTTATGAACTTGAGAAGCTTAATTTTACCTTAACTGGAAAATCATGTTTTGCCAAGGGAACTGGAACAGGGAGATGGATTCAGTGGCTTCTTAAAGTCTGTTTCAGTTCTGTCTTCAAAGATTAGGGACCTCTATTTGACCCATCACAGAGTCTTTGCCTCAAACTTTCTACACTACCCATGGGTCCAGCGGGTCAGAGCATGGGGTACTTGCTGCCTTTGGAAGATGTGCTACAGAGGGAACAGGGCCTGATCCAAGGTGCGATCAGAGCAATGCTGTTTAACCAACTGAAAAGGGATTTTGATATGGAGCTTCTTTCCTCACTAGGGCTGCAGGATGTCGAGTTCTGGAGAAAAGCTTTTGCCTACAACATTTCTTCTGAGGAAGGAACAGTGAGGGTGTATGGCTGCAAATAATAGCAAGGCTTGTTAGCAGCTCAAGCTCTTCTTGTGGGGTCATCTTTGTGTTCTGATTATCTGTCTAAGTGCCTGCATGCCTTTCAGCAGAGTAGCAGCCCAGCCGTTTCTACCTGGATGAGTGACAAAGGAATCCATCACCATTACCTGCTCATGTTCCCTGAGTAGTTCTGCTCTATGAAGTGTTCATAATGCTGTACTCACCTCCCTAACTCATTTATTTCCCACTCCCTGTGTTAAGTGTATATTCAATTATGTTGGAAGAAAATCTCATTCTGAAACTGGAAACCTCCCTGTGCACAGCTCCTCTACCACTGACCTTCTTCAAAGTCGTGGAGACAGCCTGTGTCCTTTAGGGATTTCTCCTCATCTGGAATTAATCACTTTCTTCTCAGGGTAGTCACATCTCACAGCAACTCATTGTGTATTTCCTAAAAAAGCCAGTCCACCAGGTTTAGAGTTTTGTCGTAAGTTTGGAGCACCCACCTAGACAAAGGTGAAAGTTTTTTGTCTCACAATAGGCCCTGCTTTGAACAGGCGGTTGCACTAGGGACTTCCTGAGTTCTGTTCCAACCTGAATTTTTCTCAATTTCCATGATTCTGAACTTTATCTGGGAAAACCTAAATGGTTCATGGTCAGATATGGAAGAGAGACTTGCAGCTGCCTCCCATACCCCATGTTATGCTACTCTGTGGAGATCCATTTAGCTCCTTACAAGTACTCCATTGTGAGTTAGCTCAGATTTGCTGGGATGGCAACCAGCTCCAGTCTGGAAATCAGGCTGACTCGGGCTGCCCAAGTGAAGAAGCCTGTTAGGGAAGCAGAATTAATAAATCCAGCTAGACCCCAGCACCGTATCACTTTCCTGATCTGAGCTATTGTATTGCACCCGTGCGATCTGTATAGCACTGCCCTCCCAACAAATGCAAACAAAAATTAGGATCTTTCTAAGACAGAGCAACTTGTCAAGGCACAGATGCATTCTATTCATGCAGGGGATGACACACTTCAGGTGCAGTACCTAATGACTGGCCAAAGTTACTTGATTGAGCCTACAGCAGGGGATTAAGAACTGGCAGCTGACACAGGAGGGACACAGCCCTGGTTCCACTGTCCCCAGGGCTCTCCCATGGGCTAGTCAATGGTCCACATGTTCAAGGGCGAGGAGAAGTTAGAATTGCCTGCAGTTTCAGTGGAAGCTTCTTGTACCTTATCTCCTAACTCTGTGTGTTCACACACATGCTATTTATAGCACCGTTTCTTTCTGAGGGCTAGCCAGAAAACAGAAATGTCAGATTTTCATGCTGAGAAGAGGGAACTCAGCATCCTATTTTGGA
This sequence comes from Antrostomus carolinensis, assembly GCF_000700745.2. Lineage (NCBI taxonomy): Eukaryota > Metazoa > Chordata > Aves > Caprimulgiformes > Caprimulgidae > Antrostomus > Antrostomus carolinensis. The sequence goes on from NW_010341326.1 coordinate 6,258, forward strand.
CTTACACATGTATTATCATCTAAGACTGACATCTTTGGTACCTGATTCTTCATGGCTGAGTTTTCTGCATCCTGAAAATGTCTAATCCAGGTCTCCAGGAAGAATCTACCCTGTGAGTTTGTCCACACGGTGGACTGGGGTCAATTTATACCCTTATTACATCTCCTTTGCAAGAGGTACAGACAATAGTTTTGCATTGACAATAGTTCCTGGGGTGCCTTCTGTACAAATAATGATGGAGGCATTATTTTGCACCACAAACGTACCTTCTTCATCTGGAGGGTTGGGGGTGGTTTTTTTTGGTTGGTTGGGGATTGGTTTGGTTTGGGGTTTTTTTTGTTTTGTTTTGGTTTGGTTTTTTTGTAAGATTTAGGCCAGAAACTGCAGAGGAACACAGATCAAAATCTGTCGTTTCTCACATAATGGAGAAACAGAAAGAAGAATGCAATAAAATCATAATTTCACCTCCTGTAAACAACTTTGAAGATAAATGCAGTGACATGTGTCCTGCATATGAATACTGCCAGGCAGCCCTTTATAGATCTTAAGGTTGTATTGATCTGTGCATCCATAAAAGCTGTTATTCGTCAGGCATAAAAGAACAGACTCAGTATGCATGACCACACATGCCAATGTCAATGGAACTATAAAGCTGCACCCTCAGAAAAATAAATTGTAAGTCAGATTTTTTTTCAGAAGAATGGAAAGCTGTGACATTAAGAATTAAAAATCAAAGTCTTCTGAGTCAGATTAACTTTCTTTGCATAATCACACATACATAACATACTCCAAATCAGCTCCTGGAGATGCCCTTTTGCATCTTTTTAATGATTAATTGAATTAGAAATTGATTTACCAATTGATTTGTAAAATATGACTCACTTAGAAATAAAGACACACCACACTGACAACATGCACACAGTTCAGGTAGCAACAAATCACAGGTCCTATAGTTAATCTCACCCCAACCCTCCCAAGCAATGCAGATCTCCTATCTACTATCCAGAGCATAGACTTTCAGAGAAAGATAAGAGTGTCTGCATGCTTTGTGTGTGTACATACTAAACAAACATGCACACACATGCCCTGCAAAGGCACAAAGAAGTTCAGGCACTGCAGTGTTGATTCATTCTATAGCTCTACTGAGCTCTGAGTTAGGACCTATGCTTGTAGGGCTTGGAGAGAAGGTACAGAGCTTGGAGAACACAACTAAAAATTGGTTCCTTTGACGTCAGAGAGGGATATGGGAAATCATCTATATTATTTAAAGTTGGAGATGGGTGTTCAGTGATCCCTAGTCTAGTGTTAGAGTAGGACTTCACATGTTCTGTGCTTGGGTCCCATTTTGGGCCTCACTAGCAAGATTTAAGATTGAGAACCATAGGTTTATCTTAGGACAGAGCTGGAAAGGAGGACTTGATTGGATATAGACCATGTTGGGGTGTGCAGGGTTCTGCAGAGTCAAACTGTTAGGACATGCAGAAGGGAATTATGTAGAGTGAGGGAGGGTGACAGGAGCCCCCATAGCCCTGGTGCTTGGAGTTAGTGACAAGGACTTCAGAACCAGCTGAGATGGCATCCGGGCAGCTGCATGCACATTGTTCTTCAGGTCATGAATATGGTTTTGGCTTGTAGGGTTTCCAGAGAAGGTCAAAACTGAAGATTAGATGTTTGCCTGAGCTAAGGTTCGAGTATGGCTGAGTGAGAGCCCAGGACTAGTGTTTGATGCAAATGACTGAGCCTTGCTGGTTTAACCCATAGCCCAGCACCATGTGCATGGATGGTGGCTCACAACTGGGTGCATGAAGGAGGTAGCTGCCCTAAGCATCCACCCTCCCATCAATGGTAGAATATAATACTGAATTTTGTGGCAATTTAGGAGCAGGTTCAGCTGAGATCCCCCTGGCCTGGTGGTTGCCACTTACCTGGAGACCAAGTAACACCATGATTTTAACCCCCTGGGGTGCAGCCTCCCAAGAAATGGCTGCATGCATCACTCCCATCACTTAGCCACAGCTCTTCAGCTGGCTACAAGGGTGGGTTTGCACAAAATGTATGATAGGGCAGGTGAAGCAAGCAGAGCATGGAGGCTGATGGCACGAATGGGCAACCACAGGTGGGGGCATGGCTAAAAAAAAGTGGATTAAACCAGTTCACAGCTCCTAGGCAAAACGTCCCGCAGTACATGGCAGCCCAGTTTTCCAAAGTTGCCGGCAGACTCCCAGCCCCCTTCCCCGGATGACTCGGGTCTTATCAGCAGCTTGAGTCCTTACAAGGTGCTAAAAGCTTTCACAAGAGCCCAGGGTTGCTGAGGAAGGAGGATGGCTAACAGCAGTGAGAAGAGATGACCTTTCCTCAGCCCAATTATTTTGATATTTAAAATGTGGATCCAGAAATAAGAGTTCATCATTTCCTTTGCTGGAGATCATTATGCAGTGAGAAATGGGCAATACTGTGAATTGTTATAAACTGGCACCAGACCGAGACTGTTCTTTTCTTTTCCCCTTTCTTTTTCTTTCCCAAGAAGCATCCCCATTCGTGTAGTGAAGCAGCAGCTTTTCATGAGAAAATAACATTTTTATGCCTGTCAAAATTTCCTTTCATTTATGCCTAGAAGTCACGACTGATGCCATGTCTCCTTTTCTCCTGAGTGCAAATCTCTCTCCCAGCACCAGTTAAATGGAGGGAAGGGTGAACTTTATTTTTGCTGTCAGCTTGGCTAGACACTACTGGCAACGGGAACATGCAAGAAAGATCCCATTTTCTTCCCTGTCAGTTTAACCCTGCAAATCCTGATGCACTGTAATGCTTGAATGGGTATTGTTTAATCCCAGGCTAAGCTATGGCTATTTCCAGGGGACTTGGGGTAATTTCCTCTCACTTACCCCACAGTTAGGAAAAGCAATTCTGACCTGTTAAAAATAGCTTCCCCCTGTGCAAGAAGAATGGGGTTTATTCCATTTGCCAATTAAATATTTTCAAATCCACTTAAAAACTACATCTCCCCCAGTTTCTTGGACTGATCTTTGGATTGCAATATTTAAGAGGTTGATGGGTGGGCAGAGTTTCACTGACATAAAGACCCCAGGATTTGACTCACTGGTCAACAATCTGCCTAAACATGCAGCAGCTATGTGGTCATTACCATAGTAATTCCTCTCTTTCATGATTTCTCTGCTATACATACACAGGCCAGGGGAAAGAGAATCATTTTGTTCTCTGCCACTACATCACTACATTAAAGCAGTGTCCTGCTGGCCTCCCATCCTGCTTGAATAGAGCTGCTCCAGAAAGTTGTGTAGTGCCTTGTTTTGTTTGAAAATGCTGATATGCAGAAATGAAAACTGGCTTTGTGGGAAACGGTCAGTTTTGACGCATTTTTCAACTTTTTTATTCTCCCCTCCCTTTTTTTTCTCTTTACAGAAAGGGTTTTTGAAACAGTGAATTAGCTGTAGTGTATTCAAAACAAAAAATGCTGGTTGTTCTTTCTGCCTAGAAAATTAATTACTCTAGTGAGAGTAAAGTTATTTCTGAGACTTGTACTGACTTTTTCAAATTTTTTATTTCTCAAATGAGTTTTGCTTTTGATGTTTTCACTCTCTTTAAGTCTAGATATTTTTTATTTAAAAAAAAAATATATATTTCCAGGGTGGGGAAATTATCTTCTGCTCAGCAAGAGCTCTCAGTGGATGTTTCGGTGCACATGACAAATGTTACAAAGCGTGTCAATGTTCTCATCTTTTCCTGGGGGACCTGATACTACTTTCTTATTGTTTTTGTCTCTTTGGAAGAAAAGTCATCTAGACTAAAAACCACATTTTGCTCTTTATGTTCAGAGAAAGGGGAAAAAACAAACCTAAGTCTGATTAATCTCTCAGCATTATTTTTATTTTTGGTCTATTGAACAAGGAGTGGAGTTTAAATCAAGTGCTGTGATCTGGTGCCAGCTACTGTTATGGGGCTGTAGAGGCCAAGTTATAGATTTCACCAGTCACTGGGAAGACACTAGCTCTGCTGTTTTTATTTTTGCAGGTATAGTTTGGGTAGAAAGAAAAACCCAGATTTAGAATTAATCTCCTCGAAAATAGTAGTAAAATGTCATCTGTGCATCTTCAAGCCAAAGACTAATGGAATATCAGTAACTATGATACCAACTCTGGTTGGTATACCAAATTAATCTCCTGTGTACCAGGTGTGATTGAATCCATACTAGCACCGCTTTAGATCTGAATACACCTAGCTCTGGGGATAATAAATTTGAATTTCCCTATTAGCATCTGTGTGACATGAAGACAAAAAGAAGATCAAAAGAAACACCAACAAATGTCAGGATTTCTGTTGAAGTTCAAGGCCACTTGGAACATCTCTGCACTTCTCAAACTGAGAAATCCCGCAATGTTTCCAGCAAAGCCTTTTCTTGTGGTCTCCCTGCATGCATGTGCACACACTCCCTTGTCCGGAGAGCACTCCCTGTGGGAGATCCAGGCTGGCAAAACCTCCCCACAAAAATACTCTAGTTCACATCTTTGCTACAGGCTAGACAAACAGCAGGTGAAAACATCACTGTGCTAGGAAGATCTTCCTACCAGCTGGCAGACATGTTGCAGAGAGATTAACTCTTCAGGGCTCACCGATGATTTTGTTTTTCCTCAAGTGTTTTATGCTTTCAGGGGCAGTCTGAGGTAAAGGTTTTAAAAAATAGCATCAGTTGGATATTTTAAGTAGGCACAATATATTTAAGAGGTTGTAGAGTGTTTATACAGCTAGGCTACAGAAAACACTGTAAAATCTTCATCTGGGCATAGGCAGCCAGCATACTTGTTTTGCTAACTTGTTCCAGTACAGCTTTACTGGAGCGACTGGTTTCATCCCTTACAGCCCTACGGAGAATCTGATTTTTGGCCACGGTAAGAAACAGACCACCAAGAAGGCTTCACAGAAGCACTCTGCTGTATTACAGAAATGCCCTGTCCCTATCCTGATCTGTCCCTAATTTGCACAGTTTAGGAGAGGTACCAGGACCACAGCAAAGGTGGCTGGCTACATCCCAGGTGGGGAAATGGGGTCTGCTCTTCCTGTCAGACAGAGCAAAGAGGGAAAGGGGAGTGTAATCAGGGAAGGTGCTGAGAAATTCTCCCATCTTGCCAAAAAATATGCCTACCATTTTGATCTTCTGACGAGTCCACAGAGAAGTTGTGGATGCTCCTTTGTCACCAAAATCAGGATTGAACCTCTTAACACCAATGTAGTCTTAAGAAGCAGCATTCTTTATTACTGCATCAGATGCACAGGGGATCTTTCCACCTATTGTGCATACTGACTCAGCTCTCTACAAAAGCTTTATACTATCAATACATGCATATTCATTACTTTTCCAATAAATTATTAACATATTCATTACGTCTCCAAGTACTCATGAATATATGTAAAAGTCCTTTTTGCATGCGTACTGGTCATCTTTGGGGATCATCTGATGATCGTAGAAACATTTGCCACTCTACCCTTTATTTGAACTTTTCTTCTGCTCATGCTTAGTTCTTCTTTTGGCCTGTTTAAAATACTTCCGTCTCCACAAAAATAGTTTATTCTAGCATTGGTACCTTATCTACCCTATTGCTAAGACTTGACACCTCAATCTACTACAAACTTGATTAGGCCTAGCAGATATGTAACTGTCTTTCAATGTCACATTGTTTAAGCAGAAGGGTATGTTTTCTCAGAATGGTATCACTCTCCCTGGAAGTGTTCAAGGCCAGGTTGGATGAGGATTTGAGCAACCTGGTCTAGTGGAAGGTGTCCCTGCTGATGGCAGGAGGGTTGGAACTAGATGATCTTTAAGGTCCCTTCCAACCCAAACTATTCTATGATTCCATGATTCTGTGATTCTGGGGTTTTCTTTGTTTTAAACTAACTTTTGGTGACAGCAGTGAGACCACAGCAATTATGTGGGGTCCGTCATGCTTAGTTTTGCTGGCAACTAGCCTTGCCTTTTGTGCTCACTTTGACTCACAAGTCAACTTCACACAAATCCCTTTAAGAAGAAGTCAGTCCTATGTGCCAAATAATACCTGGCAAATGTTGTTCCTCTTGAAGCTTAGGCTCAGGTTTGGAAATTGTTTGAAAGTAGATTTTCATCTGTTTAAACCTTAGAGTCAGCAACAACAGCAAAGATTTAAAAAATTGTAATGGGACTTGGAGAATAGTTTGGCCATTAAAGTCAGGAGAGAAGGTTATATTTAATTTGGCTGTTTAGCATAAAACCAAGCATTCTGCATAAAGGTATCTTTTTCTTTTTTTTTTCTTTTTTTTTTTTTTTGAGAGAGAGAGATTGTCTCCCAGATGTCAGGCACATGGAGATTAATGCACATTCAAGGCAAGCATGCTGGGTTGCATGTCAGTGCAGGGCGTCCTATGTTAGTGGGACTCAGGGCTAATTAAAGCCCGACAATGTGTCCCCAATTCATAACGACACTAGAAACAGTGGCTGATAGGGAAATTCAGGCACAGCAGCTGCTCTTTTCACAGCGGTACAATAACTATCTCTTTATTGGGAAGGGGTGTGGGGGAGGCATGCAGCCCAAATAACAGCACCTGCCTGCTTATGCCACACCGAAAATCACAACAGCTAATCCTCCTTGCCTGTCATGTTAATTGTTACAAAGCTCCTTTTGATATCAAACTATTTGTCCTTTGACTGAAATAAATCAGGCCTTAAGCACCACATTTATCTCGCTATGATACAGGAGCAGAGGTGAGCGCTGTGGGGAGATTTATACAATGGGAGCAACGTACAGCACGCCAGGGTGATATTTATGGGCTCAGGATCTTTTCATCAGGAAAAGCAGTCTGTTGACATTGTTCACTACAAAAGAAAAGTTCAAATGCCATATATCACACCACAGCCCTAATACACCATTTGACGTAAGCAGGAGGTAAACAAAGCAAGGGGCAGGTGGGGGAATGCCTGGCCAGCTTTCGCATACAGTGATGTTTTCAGCTGGTTCAGCAAGATGTTGAAGATTTGTACAAAACTATGGGGCACAGTGGCTTCATTCAGACTGTACATTTGATACTAGGGGTGTATTTAATGGCATTTGCTGATGCTGGTGCCCATTATGGAAAATACACTTCTGTGTGTGCACAGGCATGGCCCTCCTGGCACAAGGGTGATTGGCAAGAGAGAAAGAAAGGTAACCTCACAAGGGCTGAAACCACCATCTCCTTGTACTTTCCACCCATTAGTCACTGTGGCAAACCCTTTGTGCAAGATACTGTGAGCGGATTGAGACCAGCTCTGAAGAGAAAGACTT
>NW_010341327.1:0-3530 GCF_000700745.2 Antrostomus carolinensis
TCCAACCCAAACCAGTCTGGGATTCTGTGGAAGGGCAGGGACCTGCCCCCCCACAAGGGTGGGATGGTGGAGGAGCCTCGGAGCCTGGGTGGAGGAGCTCTGGGCACATGGTGGCTCCTTGTGCAGACGCTGATGAGTTCGGAGACCTTTGGGGTAAGAGAGGTGGATGGTGAAATACAGCTGGATTTCTTCCAACTCTTTTTAAGTGGAGCTGGGCTGGTCTCTGCCTTCCTTCTGGCCGCTCTCGTTGTTGTAATTGCTGGATTAACCACTTGAAAATTTTCTTCTTTCCCGAAGCCTCTCACGTCAGAGGACACAAGTTGTTCTTTGTGTGCGAGCCATTGCCTCTGATTTAAAGAGCGAGGGCTGGGCTGTTTGTTTTTGAGCAAGGTTGGCCGCTCTCGATCAAGGCTGTCCTCGATTAGCAAGAGGAATTCCTCAGCTCCGAGCTGTAATCACTGCAGAGACGAGACCCAGAGCAGCCACCCTGCCCCACGTCCACTCTGCAAAGCAACAGCCAGAGCTGCTGCCCGTGGTGAGACCTGATGGTCCCATTGCTGTTTGTTGTTGGTGCTGCTTGTTCTCGCTCTGAACGAGCGTTGCAGCAGCTCCCCAAAGCTCTGGGTGCTTTGCACCATCTGGGCTTGGGATCAGCAGAACAAACAGGAAGGTTTGGCTGCTCCTGGCTGATGTTCTCCTGTGCTCTGCACCAAGGGGAGCTGAGGTTGTCCCAGTTGGTGTTGCAGAAATGGGGCTGGTGGCTGCGCTGCTTCCCGGGACGCAGAGTGCTGGGATGAGGCAGGACCGGTGTCGATGGGACAGCAAATCAACTGGGGGATGTCACAATAAAAACTGAATATTTCTCAGACTTTGGATCATCACACAGGGGGTTGTATTTGCTTGTGGGGTGCTCAGAAGGCCCCTTGAATTTTGGGGAGAGGGGATTTAAAACAAGCCCATCACTAACCCCAGCCCAGCCAGAGAGGTGGAGGGGCTCGCCTGTGCGGTGGCACAGGGCAGAGGTCACCTCTCCTTCCCAGTAGAGGTTGTTTCTTCCCTGCCCCAACCCTCCTGTTTGCTGGGAATTGAAGAGAAACTGATTTACATCCAGCTGCCCCGGCTGCTGGCTCCCAGGCTCCTGTGACTCTCGTGTCCCAGTGCTTGCTGGGGAGGTCTCCTCCCTGGGGACACGGCCCCGGAGCGGGATGGCTGGGATAGCTGGGATGGCCGGGATGCTGTTGGCAAGCACGAGCTGGAGATCAAAGGCAGAGCTGGGTTCCAGCCCCGAGTGCTGCCTCCTGCTCTGCCCCATTTAAGACTCTTTTAAAGAGACTTTGGGGTTTCCTGTGGGTTTGGCAGCCGCCTGCTCCACTGCTCAGTTTTTTCCTCTATGGAGGACCCGAGGTCAGGCCACTGGAAGTCACTGAGTGTTTTTAGTGTTCACATCTGGCACTGCAGCCTGTCACCTGTCACCTCACGGAGCCAGAGCAGGGTGACAGCAGGGTGACATCCCCAGGCACCTACCCAAAGCTCCTCCGAGGACTCCCCGGTGCTGAGAGTTGCTGAATCGTGTCGGCACCTCATCCCTGTGCCCACACCGGATCAGTTGGCAGAGGGATGGCAAAGGGGCTGCAGGGACTTGTCCTTTGCTGGGACACCCAAATACCCAGCTCAACGCTGCAAAACACGGGGCGTTTCCCTTCCCCACCCAACTGCCGTAGGGGAAATCTGCTGCCTATGCCAAAAAGCACCTGAACTTTCTCCTGGTTCTCTCCTGAAATGCCAAAATTGCAGGTGAGAGGTTGCTGGGGGGCTCCAGCCCCACTCTTCACCTGGCCCTTGCAGGGTTTTACCGTGGGGCAGGGAACTGCTGCCTTGGCAAGAAATCAGACCTGCCAGCAGTTCTCACCGTCTTCTCTCTTTGCTGGGTTTTTCACCTCAAAGGCCAGAGCCCCCAGATTCCTGCCGGAGCTGCTGCCACGCCAGCTCTCTACAACAACATCGCTCAAATTCCTGATCTGCCGATAGCGCCGAGCGAAGGCAGCTCCCGGGTGAGGGGAGGTTCCCGGCCACTCCTGAGCCCTGGCTTTGCTCTCTGCTGGGAAGAGGGTGCCCGTGTCTGCCCCCTCCTCCAGGTCACCCCGCTCCGCACCCCCAGATCCCATGAGGGTTGGGTTTGGCTCCCTTGAGCTCTCATTCCCGTTGCCTCTCCCTGACATTTCCCCAGCCCAGCAAACACTTTATTTGGCATCCTGGAGTCAAAAGGCTGTAGGGTGAGTGTGGGGAGTGACCCTCTCAGAGCATCGAGCACCCAGCGGGGCTCTTCAGACAGGTCCCCGTGGGTGGGGTGGCCCCGGTGAGATGCTGAGTGGGGCTCCAGGGGCCAGGGAGCACCTGGGAAGTAGTTGCGGTGCGCTGGGTCCCGGGGTGTGCCGGAGCGATGCTGGGAAAGCCGTGGGGCAGCCAAGAGACCGAGTAAACCACAAGCAAACGGAAACACATTCCTGCGTGGGCCACGTCTGCAGGGGCATGAAATGGGGCTGCTGCAGTGGGGTGACTCAGACCTCTGGGATCCACCAGTGCTCTGGGGAGAGGGGCATCCCATCGCCTTAGGGACACATCCTGGGTCTCACGAGGACAGGGCTGGTGCCAGCTGGCAAGGCAGGGTCCTGCTGCATGGGGACCCTGCTGCCACGCTCTGCCACCCGCGCCATGCCACTCTTTGGGAACAGTCCCATCCAGGACACCCTGGCGCTGGCAGGGCGGTGGCTGCAGGTTGCTGTAGGTTGTTGGAGATACCCATGAGCTGTTGCAAAACTCTTACTCAGACAAAATCATTTAAAAACTGGGTTATAATTGCGTAACTTGTGATTCTTAGCAACGGTTGCTGGCTGCCCCATAGCCAGGGGATGGTGTGAGCCTGGGGACAAACCCCAGCCACCCTGGTCCTGCCCGGGTTTGCTGTGCCCGTAGCCACCCATGTGGGGGACGGAGCATCACCTGGCAGGAGCCGCTGGTGTTGCTTGCAGAGAAATCCAGCCCCGTTGCTCTCACTGAAGGATTTGACCCACCTTTATTGTTCAACCTGAGCGTGTGCGTGCATGTCCGCAGACAAGAACCTCCACAGGAGCTGTTTGCCAGACTCACCCAGTTACTGGGAACAGAACAAACCACCTTTCCCCTCCCCGCACACACTCAGCGCTGCAGACAAAATCCTGGGCACGCCGGAGGCTGCGGAGAACACAACTGGGAACGAGCTTCCCGGCTCTGAAAGGTGCCTGGATCCGACCACCTCCCTCTGACCCTTCACCAGCTGGGCAGGTACCTCCAGCGCGCTGGGGACAGAGGCATGGGGGGCTCACAGGGCTGTAGGGGACCCTCAGGTTGTGGGGGGATGGACCCCGCGGTGCTAACGGGGTGCAGGTGGGAGCTGGGTTACAGCTGGGGCTGCTCTGTGGTGGCTTGAGGGGGGACCATGACAGTGCACCGTGCCATGCTGGGACCCCCCCGGGGTCCCTGTCCATGGGGCT
>NW_010341327.1:3597-3918 GCF_000700745.2 Antrostomus carolinensis
AGGAATGGCCACCACAGTCCCTGCTCCTCCATCCCACCAATCTCCCTGGGGACAGGAAGAGGCTGAGCCCCCTAGACCGGGCACAGCCCCTCTCTTCTGCACTTGCACCCCAGGCAGGAGCCGGGTGCTTTGGGACCCAACGCCCTGCACCCACGCGGGGCAGGACCCGGTGGTGACGCAGCGGGTTGGCACGTCGGGGGCTGACGAGGGTGCCGGGCTTTGCAGGAGGCAAACCAGCGCTGCAGGCAAAGCCCAGCACGCCTGGAGCATTGCCCCTGCTCTGCCTGGCCAACAGCCAGCGCTGGCCCAGCTGCGGGGCTC
>NW_010341327.1:4095-4402 GCF_000700745.2 Antrostomus carolinensis
CATGGGGCTGTGGAGATGGGGTGTGGGTGAAGTGACAGGTTGGTGAGGGGGCACTGGCTCTGGGGGCACACAGGGGCCATGGGCTCCACCATTGGCACCAGCTTTGGGCTGAGAAGGGGGAAGCAGCAGCTCCCCTCACCCAGGTGTGAGGCGAAGGGCTGGGTGGGAGCGTTGAGATGGGTCCCCACCCTGGCTGGGTGCTGCGGGTCTGCTGGGGAGGAGGATCTCCCAGTTTCAGGTGAGGTGGTGAGCAGAGGTGTGTGGGGCTGGCACTTGGCACACGCTGGCACGGGACCCCAGCTCGGCT
>NW_010341327.1:4459-5103 GCF_000700745.2 Antrostomus carolinensis
GGGGTGGCCCCGGACAGGTTCGGGCTCCGGGCAGCTCTCCAGGCTCCGTTCCTTCCCCACAGCCCCAAGACACCTCGCCACACCACACAGCCCTCCCTGGATGAGGACACCCTGAATGCCCGTGTGCCACTGCATCCCCAGCCATGTCCCACAGTGGGCACTTCCTACCCCACAGTCCCCGGTGAGCGGGAAGGAGCCTGAGCCTCTTCCAGGTACGTCTGGGATGGTGCCGGGTCGGCAATGGGCGGTAGCTCCTCGGGAGTGGGAAGGCGAGTGCGCGGTGCTGATTGACCCGAGTAGCTGGGATTGAAGGAATTAGAGCGTGGGGTTGAACGAAGCTTTGGAGCTGGCCTGAGACTGGAGCAGCCCAGGTGCTCCTGAGCCACCCCGTGCTCCCCAGGAGCCAGAAACAAAGCATTCCTCTGAAAAAAAACCCCAAACCATCTTTTTCTTCTGCAAAACATCTCTTGTAGAAAATGCAGAAATTAAATGTTGGGGCTGGCGATATCTGGGATGTGTTTCCCCTGGAAGCATTTGCTGGTTGTGGTGTTACATCCCCAGTCAAACACGGGGACCCCTGGGTGTCCCAGCCCCAACCTGCTGGGCCAGTCGCAGCTCCCGGCCGCGGGGCTTCGGCACATTCC
>NW_010341328.1:0-389 GCF_000700745.2 Antrostomus carolinensis
TCCGCCTTCTGCTGGTGGACCCACAGCGGTCGGGAGTTGCTGGGGTCTCAGCGCCCGGGCTGGCGTCCGAGCCCTCGGAAGGAGGGGAGAGACTTTTACCCCCGGGCAGGGGGAAATTAGAAATCCACCCGCGCGTGGAAGCAGCGAGGATTTGGCTCTGGGTGTGGGGAAGGTGGGATGGAGTGGGGGAGAAGGAGGGATGGAGGGGGAGAAGGAGAGTTGGAGGGGGGATGGAGGGATGGAAGAGGAGAAGGAAGGATGGAGGGATGGGGAGAAGGAGGGATAGAGGGTAGAAAAGGAGGGATAGAGATGGGATAAAGAGGAATGGAGGTGTGAGAAAGAAGGATGCAGAGGGAGAAGGAGGAATGTAGGGTGGAAAAAGAAGGGTG
>NW_010341329.1:0-410 GCF_000700745.2 Antrostomus carolinensis
AATTCTCTGCCTTTTCCTGTCTTCAGAGGTCGAGACACTCTGTCCAGCTATGGATGCTCTTTATCTCCTCCAATTCTTCATTGAGCAGCAAAAAAGTAAGAGAAGTCGTGGTGGTGGGCTTCATCCCTCTGCACACAGATGCCTCCTGAGAGGTCTGTTTCTCTTCTTGACCTCCTTTGCCCCTCACATATGCTTCCCATAAAATCCCAGCTGTCATTTTGCTGCAGAAGATGAGTGTTGTCCAAGATCTCTCTGCTTCTCTCCTTCCCTCCTTTGAGAATCTTGAATCCAGCTGTTCTGTGGTGCCCACAGCCAAACTACCATTGATTAACACGTCTCTGGCAAAGCTGCTGTGTCTTACTGACTCTTGTTTCCCCCACTGTTTAGGCCGGTCAATGGCACGGGATGAA
>NW_010341330.1:0-2503 GCF_000700745.2 Antrostomus carolinensis
AGCGCTGGCTCCGTGTCCCCGTGTCCCTCCCTGCAGCATCTTTGTCAGCATTGGTCTCACCGGGGTGGCATTGTCCCCCATGAGTCCTTCTCCATCCCTTTCCCAACAGGTTTCTCAGTCCAAGTGCAGATGTTTTGCTACCGAACTGAAGAGATTTACACCCTGTTAAAACGCAATAAGCACTTTCCTCCTCTCCTGCTCCCAGCGGGACCCACAAATGACTCTGGCAGAGCATCGGGTGGAGAATTACATGGCACTTGTTTCCTGACCTATAACCAGCTGCTTGGGGCGACCACAGGGACTGCAAACCACCTTTCTCTTCCACCAACACTCTTTTTTTTTTTGGAAGGGGGTGGATAGACCTGAAGACAAAGCCTTTCTTTAGTGGCCCAGTGCCCCAGGGCCGTGCCCGGGGTGGGGATGTTGGGTGTTGGCACAGCTTGGCTACACGGATGTCTCAGCAGCATTGGTGCAAAAGGGCTTGTGAGTGGTGGTCTTGCAACCAAGAAGTGCTTTCTGGCCTTGATGAGGTCACCAGTGATATAGCTGTGACTAATTATGGTGCTAATTGGGGTTGGTTATAATTTTTCCATCAGAAAGCTGTTTTAATGGGGAATTAGCTTTTCACTTAAGCATTACTTGTGTTAAAGTGTCTTTTTTCTGTGCAATACTTCAGTGTTTGCCTGTTCTCCCTTCACCCTGAGACCGTCCCAAGCTGGTGCTTAGGTCTGGCAGTGGTGCCCTGGCATGTGAGGATGAGTGTGAGTACGTGGTGTCCTCCCTTCTTACCCCCTTAACCCAGCTGGTGCTGCTGGACCTGCACTTTGCAAATGTAGCTGCTGCTCTTTATGAGGGATGAGGCTTATTTAACATTTTTATTTATCTTTGAGGGGTGCTGACCCTGGCCAGGAGGAGATGAATTCCATCCCAGCCTGACCCAGTGCCATTGTTTTCATTCCTATTTCCAGAAGTATATTTGAACCTGGCGATTTTCACATTATGATGTTTGTTGGAGCAAGAAGTGCGGGCTGGGATGTCTGGGTTCCCCAGGGTGTGCGGTGAGCGGGCTGTCCCCTGCAGTCACCCTGGCTGTCCCCTGCTTGCCGTGTGCATGGAGAGGATGGAGGTGAAGCCCTGGGTTCCTCCCAGCTGGCAGGAACAGACCAGAGCAGCAAACAGAATCCCAGAGTGGTGGGGTGGGAAGGGAGCTCTGAAGATCATCCAGTCCACCCCCCTGCCAAAGCAGGGTCACCCAGAGCAGGTTGCACAGGGCTGCATCCAGGTGGGTTTGGAATCTCTCCAGAGAAGGAGACTCCACAGCCTCTCTGGGCAGCCTGTCCCAGGGCTCTGGCACCCTCACAGGAAAGAACTTTGACAGCAAAAATTTGTAGGGTTTTGCAACAAGACAAAGTGATTTCTATAGCCAGTTCAGCCTGAATCATTAGGTCATTTCCTCATGCCTTGCTTGTAGACCCGCCAGCGCTTGGCCGTACCTCCTCGCTCCCCACTGATGGAAGGGCTCAGTCCAGGATTGTGGCAGAGGGGCTGGCATTTCCCACCCTGGTGCAGGGAGTTGCATGTTTTTATATATTAAAAAAAACCCCAAGAAATCCCAGATTTCTTGAAGAAATCCCAGTGCTGGCACATGGTGCTGGTGGGCATTAGCATCCCTTGCCCCTCCAGCCTCACTTGGGTGCTCCAGAGCTTCCCAGGACGATGTAGCACTTTGGGGAGCTGAGTGGGTGTCACCTGCCAGAACCCCCTGTTTGTCCCCTGCAGAGTAGGAGGGGAGGACATGAGCTCCGTGAGTCCCTTTGATGGTGTTTCCCTCACCCCAAGAGTTGCTGTGCTGTGGGCAGAGGAACCTGAAAGTGATTTCTGGGACATGAGGAGAGTTTGCTATTCCAGGCTTGGAAACCTCAGCTCTGGCAGTGCTGGGATGGGCTGTTTTCTAGAAAACACCTGTGTTTTCCCAAGTTCTTTGTGTTTGTGAGACCCCTGAGACACTAAACTCTGAGGAGCAAAGAGGAGGATGCAGATAATGAACGGGGAGGGTGTTGCTTGTGAAACTGAGATTTGGGACTTTGGAAGCTGCCAGGGCAGGAAGGTCGTGGTGGATGTCCCCAGCTCTGAGGATCTTTCCCACCCTGTGACTGCAGCCATCACCATGCCTGGAGCAGCCTGGACCAGAGCATTTTCCTGCCAGAAGGGATTTTTTGGGGGTAACAAGGAATAGGTGATGGTGGTGACCAGGCTGAGGTTCCCTGCCCGTGGTGGTCATCTCCTGGTGCCCACTGGGGAGAAGGAACCCAAGGGTGCACGGGCTGTCTGCATGCTGACCTGCAGTGACGGGCTCTTGCTTGCCCAGTAGAGGTGTGGGGGACAGAGAAATCCCAGTTGGCACTGTGGCATTGGTCCTGGCTGGCTACTGGGGTGGTGGGAGGGGAGGGGGCAGCCCCCCTCGGGGTTAGGGGTGCCGGGGGAGCCGGCTGCTCGGCTCTTC
>NW_010341331.1:0-1048 GCF_000700745.2 Antrostomus carolinensis
ATGAGCTTAAAGGGCCATTCTGGGATTCTGTGTGATTCTTTCCAAACACTCAAGCCAATGAAAGGATCCATCCTCCTCCATGGGAAAAAGCTGATGGGCGACAGAGAGTACCTCTGGGAAGACAAAAGGGTGATGGAGGCGTCTGATTGAACCACTGAGAGATTTCCTCCCCATGTGGTGTCTGTGCTCTGTGCTGGCAGGAGCCATGCTGAGCAAGGTGATGGGCAGTGGTGACAGTGCCCAGGGGAACGTCATGGATGGGTCAGAGGAGCTGCCTCCAGGAACCCTGGCAGATGACACAGGATCTGACCGAGCTGATCTCTGCCTTTCCACTCTCCATCACCCTGAGCTGTGCCGGGGATGGATCAGGGAGAGCTGCTGCTGCTGCTGCTGCTCTGACTTTTTGCTTGAGCAGAAACAGGAGGAGGGGGGATTTGCTGGGCTGGGAACACTGCAGATGTGCCAGCTGCTCTGTGGGCTGCAGCAGTGGGTCCTGCTCAGAGGGCTGCGCTCACTGCAGAGTTAACCAAAGGCAGAACTCGAGCCCTGACCTCCTGTTAAACCTCTAAGAGAAAAAGCTACAGGCTGAAAACCGAGCGTTGCACGTCTCAGCTGGTACCAGGGATGCAGAATCCCACCCCTGGGTTGTGCCTGGTCCCTCTGGTTTCATGGTTGGACTCGATGAGCTTAAAGGGCTTTTCTAATTGAGGCCATTCTGGGATGCTGTGTCCAGAATGACACAGTCCAGAATGTGTCCAGTCCAACCATGAACCCATGTGCCTGGTTTCCCCTTTCAGCTCACAGGAAACAAATTAGTAGCTTTTTGCTCCACAGGACGTGGGACTGTGGTTTGCAGTTGCACTGGGCACACAGTGCCAGCAGCTCAGCCCCACAGCTCAGCCCCACAGCTCAGGCCCACAGCTCAGGCCCACAGCTCAGCCCCATGCGTGCACCCCTGGGCAGGCAGCAGCCAGCGGTTATCCAGGGCTATGAGTGCCACTGTCAGCTCACAAGAGCTGCTTGTTCCTCCCAGGCAGCCCAGCATCTG
>NW_010341331.1:1160-1414 GCF_000700745.2 Antrostomus carolinensis
AAACACTCTTTGCTTGTCAGGGAGCCATGGGGAAGGGTCCTGCAAGATGCCTCCTGCATCCCTGCAGCATCCATGCAGCATCTCTAACATCCCTGCAACATCCCTGTGGCATCCCTGTGGCATCGCCCCTGCATCCCTGCAGCATCCCCCCTGCATTGCCTGCAACTTCCACCCCCCTGCATCCCTGCAGCATCCCTGTAACATCATCCCTGCAGCATCCCCCCTGCATTGCATGCAACATCCCCCCCTGCTTC
>NW_010341332.1:0-1260 GCF_000700745.2 Antrostomus carolinensis
AGCCCGAGCTTCCCCCAGCGACCCGGGAGCCCCCAGCAGGGCCCAGAGCCCCTCGGCCACCAGAGAGCTGCCCCGGGAACACCCGGATCTCTTGTAGCAACCGCGGGATCCCCTTAGCAGCCGCAGGCGATCGCTGATAGCCCGGGGGAGGCCCCCACAGCAGCCCCCACACCCGCCCCGGCAGAGGCCCCCACAGCAGCCCTCAAACCCGCCCCGGCAGCCAGCGAGTTCCCATGGCGACCTCAACCCCCTTCCCTCGTAACAGCCGGTTCTGCCCCCAGAAACCCCCCGGCTCCTGCCCCGCAGCAGGATGCTCAGCGTGAGCCTGTGGGATCCTGCCCTTGTGTACCACAGAGCCCAGCTCTTTCTCAGCCCCAGGGTGTCCTTGCTTCTCCCTGGCAGTCAAGGAGCCCTCCCTGTTACCGTCTTGCATTGGTGTCCTTCTGTAGTCGCCATCGCACAGTGAAACCCAAACTAGCAGTGACTGCTTCAGGGTGTCGCTCTCCCATAACACTGCCCCAAACTACCTTCGGATCATAGAGTCATTTAGGTTGGAAAAGACCTTTAAGATCGATCACCTGTGGAGCCTTCCCAGCACATCCAGTGGAGAACACAGAAATATCCCCATTCTCTGTGAGTCCCGTCCTGTCACAAGCCTGTTCTCCTCAGGGCTCACTTGGTCACCCCTGATAGTGTAGCCCTGTGGGAGAGCTCATGGCTTAGAAGCCCTGTGCAAACTCCCTGCCAGTGTCCTGCTCATCTTACAGCAAAGACAGAGGTACCTTTTCTTGTGGTACCCTGGTGGAACAGTGACCCAGACTGGGGTGGGCTGTCCCAGGAAGACTGTGCTTCCCACCATGACTTCTGTTTATGATCCCTAATCTCTCATTCTTTCTCTGCCATGCAGTTTGCCTTCGGATCCAGATCAACCCCCAAAACAAAAGCGAGTTCCAGGGCATTTCACCGGAGCGGGCGTTTGCTGATTTCCTCTTTGCCAACACCATCCTCCATCTTGTTGTCATCAATTTTGTTGGCTGAGCTGTAGAAGAGGCTGTGAGGTACTGATCAGCGAGGTCACAAAAGGGGCAACCACAATTCACACAACTTCAGTACTTTTGTAGAGTTGGGAGAGAACTAGACGGATAAGTGAATCCAGGAGTCCTAGCTTTGTCTTGGCCAAGTACAGTTAAGTTGTTGTCCTCTAGGCTGATACAGGGTTAGGATTGTTACAACTGTAGGGTGTTGCATCTGGGCAGGAAC
>NW_010341333.1:0-5046 GCF_000700745.2 Antrostomus carolinensis
CGGTTAAACCAGGCGTTTCTTCACGGAGGTCAGCCGGGGCGGCCGGAGCTCACTCTTCAGAGCGTGTGGCAGGGAACGGTGCGTGGATCTGGCCCCTTCAGTGCTGTGCTACCAAAGGAGCGTTTGGTCTGCTGGATAGTCGCACCACGAGTAACGAAGCAGAAGCAGAGGATCGTCCTCCCACAGGCTGGTGGGGAAAAGAGGAGTGACATAAATATATGGTTAATTAACTGTTATTACCTGTCTTTTTTTGGGGGGGTGTTCAGACTGGTGCTGTGCTCATCTTAGTGAAATGTGCTTTGCTTTATAGCAGACTAAGGACTTCAGATAAGCAATCCTGTCTGCAAAGAGCACCAAAACAAGCATTTAATTTGATGAGATTGTTGAGCTGAGGCTTAAGTCACTCTCTTTGTTAATTTTAGAAGAAACCCTGAGGTAAATGAACCCAGCCATGATCACAGCTGCCAAGTTCTGGCAAAAGGATTACATAAGCAAAATCTAAATTTTAGAATTTCATTTTTGGCATGAAAAATAAATTTGTAACTGTGAACTAAGAGCTGTAAAGCCCTTTTGCTGTTGAAATAAGTCATCTTCTTAATTTTTATTAATCTTTTTACAGTATCCTATGAAACTGCAAGCTATATCTTTTCATATGTGATAAAACTGCTGTCCCATTCTAAACAAACCTTATGATCTGCATTTTATTTCCCTTGAGCCTGTGAACCTCCAAATCTGTAGGAGTAAAGTTTAAACTCCTGACATGTTAAATATGGCCTATTACTGGCAATAAATTCCTGTCAAAACATTTTTGGGGGGAAAGTACTAAGGAAAAGTTTATTCCAGTAATCTCGCAATCAAGTAATTAATATTCCCTGGAGTATAATGGGGTTTGGCTAGCTACAGAAACTCTTTTGAATTTTGGTTGGTATTTGAAAACATATATATCCACAAATATCCACAAAAGAAGTGAAGCATTTTGATTGAAAAGTCTACCTCTCTAGAGGAGGAAGAATGAGACTCGTAGGTTTAATGACCTTCTTTTTCTTCTTTCTTCTCCAAGGTCCATGTAACTAAAGGCATCTTTTATTTTCTTCATTTGAGAAAAGCCATCCCAGAATAGTCATCAAGTTTCTTTATCGCTGGTTTAGGATTATGCAAGTGATGACACCATTTCATCTTGCTGTGGTGTGACGCAAATGGAACTTCCAAGATGAGCTCCTTGGCCAGAGTAAAGCCAGAACATGGCTGCTTTTGTAGCTGCGGAGCGAGTGTGAAGCTCATCGGATGTATTCAGATCATAAATAGTTGAAACAATTTTGCAATTACAGTATCCTGCTTCATGGGTTAGAGGTGGAGTTCCAGCAAAACTAGACATGACTGGAATCATGAACCTGACGTCCTTGTGTGGCCTCCGTTAAATTCATAATGCAATGAAAAAAATGCAATTCCTGACAAATTTAGCCATTGTGTTCCGAGTATCTCCCTGAGATTCTTAGTAACTACCACCTTTGGCTTCAAACACAGCAGAGTTACATTCCAGTTCTCTCCACAGAGTTGACATACAGATAAGCATCTGAGCATAAGAGGAGGGAGTTTTCAGGTGCAATGTGTTTTGAAATGAAAACAAACATGTCTTAAATACAAAAGTCAATGCTTACAAAATGCCTCATTGTATGTATATGTGTAGGAATGCCTTTCACTGTATTTTTTTATTCTTGGAATGCCACATAGAGTCACAGAATGGTCCGGGTTGGAAGGGACCTTAAAAATCATCTAGTTCCAACTCCCCTGCCATCAGCAGGGACACCTTCCACGTGTGTAGCTGATAAAAAATAAAGCAATAGCGTTTGATCTGTACATGAATACAATGATGGCAAACCAGCAAAACCAAGATAGCATACCACAGCAGGAGTTTCCACTCACAGAAAAAGCATCATCTTCATTTTAGGATAGTATTTAATATACCCTTAACCTAAGGCAGACATAAAACATTATCTGAATTTAACAGCAAATAAATTACAGCCCCACACTTATATTTGTATTGATGAGGTAAACCTCTCTAAAGCTAGTGATTGTAAACAATGCTATATTGGGGTTCAAACTATAATACAAGCATGTTTTGAAACCCAAAGTGAACACATGGAATTTAAAAGAACTGTCAGACACCTGGGATAATTTGTCCTTGCATGTTGCCTGGTAGTGATGTGCCTGAATCAGCATGACTAAGAAGCAGAAGAAAGTGCCAGAGAAATAGAGGAAAAAAGTGTTAAAGTATGAACATGTTAGAATTAAGAAAGCGACTCCAGAAAAAAGCTGGGGTGGTTGAGTTTACAGTTGGGCACCTGCCGCCGTCACAGTCACAGTGCGAACAACAAAAGACTTGCAGGTCACTAGATGGCTATTCTGTTTGCACAACAGTATAAAGCTTCTTAATCATCACCTTTACACCTGTCATGCAAAACTCTATGTGCATAATCACACTCAACATTAATTTGGTTGTCATTTTCTCAAAGCTACAGTATGTTGGCTACAAAATACTGTTCATTTGTTACACTTGGGCTGAAGTGTAACCTTATCTCTTGTAAATTAGCCCTAAAACACAGGACTAATAAATAGTGAGACTAACTAAAGACCTTTTTTAAAAAAATGTTCTGTGGGACATGATACATGAACATCACCCCAGAGTAATTCCAGAAACGTACTCC
This sequence comes from Antrostomus carolinensis, assembly GCF_000700745.2. NCBI lineage: Eukaryota > Metazoa > Chordata > Aves > Caprimulgiformes > Caprimulgidae > Antrostomus > Antrostomus carolinensis. The sequence continues at coordinate 2,706 of NW_010341333.1, forward strand.
CCATAATAGGTCTTGATTCATTTCAATGTGTGTTAGAAATGGCAGGTACAATCAAGTCTGATTACAGGATCTAAGCACCTATAACCCTGTTGAAATCAGCTAGTGTTGCAGGTCTTTACTGTAGGAAAGAAATTACACAGGCAGCTGTGCAGCCCAAGAGAAAAAACTCTGTGGCCATTTTACAGCCTTCTTCACGCTGAGAAGTGAAAATCCTAAAACCTGAGCATCTGATAATTGTCAGCCGTTCGTTTCTACTAAAAGATTGGCCAGACCAAGTGTAAAATAGAAATAAGTGCATCCAGGAATCAGCCAAGACATAGAAAACTATTACATAATTTCTTGTACATAGTGAGGACAGTTTAGTGTTTTACTCAGAAGTATGTTGACTGTTTCCTGCTGTGACTTGATGTCTTTTCATTCACCCGTGACTCCTACTGCCATTAGCATGAGAACAATGCCCTACGGTGTAACCCTTATGTGGTTTTTCATGTTCTAAACATTATTACTGATACATTTTTGAAACCTCACTGTGCTTCTGTTACTGCAGGTCTTTGTTTCTCAGGGAATTTTTAAGCAATTAACAGTCTTTGTGATTTTCTACCAAAAAACCAAACCCTATTTATCATACCTGGAAATACTTCCTCCTCCTGTCGTGTGCTGTATGCGTACATGGATTGTTTCTGTTAAATACACACACTGAAAAGGGATTGCCTTTGGTGAATGTGGTGAACCTCAGGATCCTGGCAACCCTGCAGTGTTTTCTAAAGGGTTCTTCAGGCAAGCAGCCAAAGCCTGTAAACCTTCCCTGTTCATGAAGTCTCAGCTCCTTGACTTCTTTCTGCTCTGGATGTAGAAAATTCCTCAGCCAAGAACTCAGTTCTTTTTTGGTTGTTTTATTTTTGGTATCTCTCGTTCTTTTCTTTGATGTGTAAGGTTGGTTTTATCCTGGGAGGAGTAAGGATCTTTCTTTTGGTTTGTGCTTATTATTCTGAAGGATTAACATTTATTAGTTTCTGTCTATCAACTTCTCTCCATTTTCATAGCTCTGAAGTACTTTCAGATAAATCTTAAGACCAAAGAGGAACATATTCAATTGTGATAACCAGCTTTACCTTTAAAATCAAAATGAAAAATAAGTCTAATATTTTTTTAATAGGCACTTTTGCACAGAAAGGTGCAAGAATCTGAGCACCACTATCCCCAGATACGCATACGCCCCATGAGGAAATTGTCATTCCAGTGCTCTTTCACTTTATGACCAGTTTAAGCTGAACCAGCCAAGAAATAAATGGTTATTAGGGACTCGCCTCACATGGGATTTTCCTGTATAGCTAGTATCTATTAAATCTTTTTTTACATATGATCTCAAGGATACCTCTTAGATCACAGGAGATGTAGGTACACTTTTAAGAGCTGTTTTAGGACATCACTCTTGCCAAACCTGCATATGAAGAGCACATTTTGCAGCAGCAAAGCCCAATGGTCTGGTTTGGCTGGCAAGAGTGAGAGAATACTCTGGGAAAAGGGGCTTCTAGCAGCCGAGAATTCTGGAGGCTGAAAGAAAATGGACTTGAGAAAATGGACTTGAGAAAATGGACTATGACTTATGTCATGTTTATTAGGAAATTGGGATGCCAAGGTCATGCAAGAGAAGGAAGCATAATGCTGATCTCACAAGCTATTGATTTCAAGATAAGCAGTAAGGTGTTGTATCACCATTTAGGATACTCTATCAAAAACTATTTCCCACTGCAAAAAAAAAAACCCAAACAAGACAGGTTTTATTAAAGATTGAATGCGAAAATAAACTTCAGGTTTACATGCTTTGTTTTATGAAGTTTATCATTAAAGAAAGGCACTGCATTTCTCATTTCAGAGAAAGTGGCACAATTTTTTTCAGTATCCTTAAAGGCACAACCCCTACCCCTCAAACTCACATTTTCAGGATAATTTTTTCTTGAAAGATTATTTTTGATCAAAGTATTTTTCTTATTTGTTTACTTTTTATTTACTTCTTGCTAATGTTGATATTAAAATGTATTGATAAGCACCACAGTATTAAAATCAAAGTAGATAAGCAATTGTTTTCATTCCAAGATGGTGACAATTGCATTTGTCACTTCTTTCTTAAAAACCAAGATTTCATTAAGTTTCCACAGAGTATTTCCAGGACACCCCCCAGCACCGGGTATGTCGCAGACTGTCAGGCAGGCGGCTGGTACCTCGGTTACCAGGTCCCGCGGCAGAGAGACCGTTCTGATGGGGAACGGGAGCGCTCGGGGGGAATCTCATCAGCGCGTTCCCTGTGGTTTTTCTCCCGGTGCAGCGCACGGGGAGGCCC
>NW_010341334.1:0-214 GCF_000700745.2 Antrostomus carolinensis
GACTAATCCGAGCCCTGCGCTGTCACCGTGTCTCGGCACATGACATTGTCACTCCTCCGCAGAGCCAGTCCCCCCCCACCTCCATCCTCCCCAGGGTCTTCCCGCTCCCCCCAGCACCCCAGGAAAGGGGATGCTCATGTCCTGGCTGCGCTTCCCACAGGCTGGGGGTGTTTGGGGGGGGTGGGGGGGACAGGCCTGATCCCGCCCGTGGGGG
>NW_010341334.1:496-754 GCF_000700745.2 Antrostomus carolinensis
GGGCTGTGCCCCCCCCCCCTCCCCAGCAGCCAGTTGGTGCCCCTCTGCTCTGCCTGCCCAGCACCGTGCCAGCTCTGCCCTCTCCCACCGGGAGGTTCCTCACCGGTTCCATTTGCCGTTGCCGATGTGGCGACGCGGCTCATTACCCATCCCCAGGGTCACGTTCCTCCCTGTTTACCCAGCACCGGTGCTGGTTCCAGCCTTTATTGGCGGAGCGAGGAGCAGCCGCAGAGCCGGGACGTGCCGAGCCAACGCGCC
>NW_010341335.1:0-313 GCF_000700745.2 Antrostomus carolinensis
CCTGCCCAGCCAAATCCCCTCGCTGGAGCTGGCAATTTGGAGTACCAGACCCTGTGCCACCCCCCTCCCCAACCCCGAGCCATCCCACAGTGCAGGGCCCCTGGGCAGAACAGCAGAGAACGGGCACAGCTCAATGCCTTTGTGAATGCGTAGCGGCCTGGGAGGGACGGGGTGGCCGGGGATGGATGGTTGGGGAAGAAACAAGAATCCTCCAAAATGAGGATAAAGTGGAGCTTTCCTCAAGGGCCAGCGGAGGAAACGGGCCGCGTGACTTCTGGCAACCGAGGGGCCGGTGCGGCGGGGTGGGGGGGGT
>NW_010341335.1:572-854 GCF_000700745.2 Antrostomus carolinensis
TGGATGAGGTGCCGCGGACGCCGGGGGACCCCCCGCCACAGGACTGGGGGAAGCTGGAGCTCCTGGATGCGCTGTTAGATGTGCTCCCCATCCCAGCATCCCTCTCCCTGGGCACCACCAGGTCTTAGTGTCCCCATTGCCCCCCCTCCAGTGCCAGCGAGGATGCTGGTTCCACAGACACCAGTCCCACGTCCTTGGCCATGATGAGTATCAGCGCATCCCCGGGCTGTGCCACCGGCAAAGAAGGGAGCAAGGACCGGCCGCGGCACTGTGCCATCCTGT
>NW_010341335.1:891-1172 GCF_000700745.2 Antrostomus carolinensis
TGCCGGGAGGAGCGGGGCAGGGGCACGGGTCTCACATGATGGTGCAGGAGGACAGCGGGTTCCGGATGTGGCAGGTGCAGGCAGCCCCGCAGTACTGGCGAAAGGTCTGGTAGCAGCTGCGGTCGGTGTCGCTGCTCCACTGGACGGGGTTGGCGGCCAGGGCCTCGGCCGGGAGTCTGTTGAGGATACTGGTGTTGACGGCCAGTGCCGCCAGCCCGTAGTCGGTGAAGAGGACGGTCTCCCGCTTGCAGGTGGGGCAGGAGATGAACTTGTACTTGGGG
>NW_010341336.1:0-2138 GCF_000700745.2 Antrostomus carolinensis
GAGCCCAGCAGAACTCCTTCTGGGCTCCCATGTTAAACAGACAATGCAGGGCTCTTGGGATGCCAATGCCTTATCTCATTGGCTGATTTGTGGCAATTTCATAAAATAATTTGTTGAGGTGAAATTTAGGAGTTTTGTAATATTCCCTGTGCAAGCAGATGATAGTTTGAAGTTGCAATACCTAGGACAGAAAGTCTAAACAACGCTGGGGAACAACACAGCAAAAACAGTCAATGAGGTGCAATGGGAGAAAACTATAGCAACAACTGTAGCTGATTAGTTGGTTAAATTCCTAATAATTAAGCAAAATAGTTTCATAGGTAGATGGGGAAGAGGGGAGAGAAGGGCAATGGCAGCAGAGAAAGATAGACTGACTTGAAAGAAAACCAAACAAAAAAAACCCCACCAAATTTAGGTTGCCCAGAGAAGCTGTGGCTGCTCCTCCCTGGAAGTGTTGAAGGCCAGGCTGGATGAGGCTTTGAGCAACCTGGTCTAGTGGAAGGTGTCCCTGCTGATGGCAGTGGGGTTGGAACTGGATGAGCTTTAAGGTACCTTCCAACCCAAACCATCCTATGAGTCTACGAAACTTGATGATTTTGTTTTTCCCTAAAGGCACCTTGTGCTGAATGTATGGTATAAAGTTTCCTCTTGTCCAAAGCAATTGGTTCTAGTACCTTCAGTGTACATAGTCAGAAGCTGTGCTAAGTATCTAGGATGGTAGTCGGGTGTCAAAGTTTTATTGACATATATTTATACTATGATTTGCCACAAAGACACATGAAATTCTTTAAATGCACGTTGAACTACATACAGCATGCATGAAAACATTCTTTACCTGTTTGTTTAAGAGGCAGACATCAATTTTTTTCTGCTGCAGCCAAGTGACAGCTCACTGGAAGCTAAACGTCCTCCTCCAGTCCCCCCAGTGCACCCCAAGAAGTTGCTACTCATACCTGGCTGTTCTACCACCACAATCATCCTTCCATCTCAGTTAGCATTTTTCAGAGAAAGGAGATGGAAAAGATTTATTTGATGTTCCAGTTCCTCTCACTCATTGGCACTGAGGTTTTTCTCTGTTTGGTTTCACGGAGATATTCTTCACCTCTGCATCCTGCTTGGTTAAGAGCAGAAGTCTAGTTGCATCAGCACAAGAGATTCCTGGATTAATTTAACCAGAAAAATGGCTTTGGTGCACACAGTTTTTATATATAATCCCTGTAAACGACTTTTAGTCAGAAACTTATGTGTTAAGCTGCTTTTAGAATGATTTAAAAAAAAAAAAGTTTATTTTCCATAGATGGTCAATAGTTTGTCTTTGAATAAAACCAAAATGTCCATGCAAGACAGCAATGATTGAAAACTTGGGCTTTGTCCTCAGTGTCAGGCTTCAGCTTTTCAAAATGGATTTGTCCATTATGCAAAGTGGATATAGGTCCTGGTTTTCATCTGACATCTAATGGACTATCGAAATTCCTTTGGGATACATGAAATATCCTTGATAGTCAATTAATTTAAACACTTTTAACAACTATAAGCTGGTTGTTCCAGCTGTATTATTGCTGTCCAGAGAGGGATATAGTAGGAGTGACCTGGTAAAGTAATCCTTTGTTGAAGTGAAGGGTTTTTAGATGGGGGTTATTTTATAGATGTATTTCCTTAGTTTGGGGGTTTTTGCTCTCAGAGTGAATGTTAAATAAGTGCAGGTCAGCAGTATGATGCTGCTTTAATAGAAACAGCATGTGGCATTCTGGGATGGTATTAACAGGAATATTGTGTGTAGGAAAGACCTGAGAAGTAACCATTCTGCTCTGCCTGAATTGATGAGGCTTTGGCTGGCAGTCGGTCTCTGATTTAGGGCACCCCATTTTGACAGGTGCAGATAACTGGGAACGTGGCCAGAAAAGGACAGCACAAACAGTGAGAAAGTATGAACAGGAAAGTAGTCCAAAGGCAGGAGTAGTGTAATTTAAAATAGAACAAACTATTTCAGTTGGAAGGGACCTACAACCATCACCTAGTCCAACCATCTGACCAATTCAGGGCTGATCAAGCTAAAGCATGTTGTTAAGGGCATTGTCCAAATGCCTCCTAAACACTGACAGGATTAGGGCATCGACCACCTCCCCAGGAAGCCTGTT
>NW_010341337.1:0-203 GCF_000700745.2 Antrostomus carolinensis
AAGATGGTCTCCGAGGTCTGACCGGCCCCATCGGCCCCCCCGGCCCTGCTGGTGCTCCTGGTGACAAGGTAGAGCTGTCCCCTGGCTGGACACTGCACTGGGGACAGATGTGACCTGGTACCCACTGCCACCTCCTTGTCACAGCCTTGACCTATTGTTTTTGTTGTTTTCCTCCCATTTTCCAGGGTGAAGCTGGTCCCCCC
>NW_010341338.1:0-497 GCF_000700745.2 Antrostomus carolinensis
TGCACCGCCCCCGAGCCACGGCTGCGGGGCTGCGGCGTCTACATACGTGTGTGTGCGGGTATCGTGTGTGTATGTGCAGAGACACGCATGCATATGCATTTTATATATGTATACACACATATATGCGTATAAAGAAATACACACACACACGTGTGTGTGTGTGTGTGTGTCCACATTCTGCTCATGTGCATTTTGCTATGAAACCAGTGATCAGTAAGTTTCCTCAAACCACCCCTGCACTCTTCATAGCTTTGGGGACATACTTCATCAGATTTAGGGATGGCATTTAATGACACTGCATGTTGCTCTCTAATCAGGGACAGAAAGAGAATAACTGATACCAGACAGACAGACACACACACACCCCGCCAAGTCGAGCAAAGACCTCTTCTGTGTGGAGGGAAGTAATCTGTGTCACAGCAATAACAGCAACCCAAGATGTGTGTGGGTTTTTTAAAATGTTTATTTCCTCTTTCTCCCCGCCCCCCCCCCTCACT
>NW_010341338.1:615-967 GCF_000700745.2 Antrostomus carolinensis
TGGATCTGGCTGATTTCCGGCCAGCATTCTTGTGCAGATCCTTAACTTCATGGAAAGGGGAAAGTCGAGGGCTGGGGGATTTCAGAGTTTCACCATTGCAGGCAGACAGCTGGTGCTATAGAAACAAATAAACTATGTGGTACAAGCAGTTAAAGTTACAGTTCTCGGACTCTGAAAACAAAACAGACAAGAAAACCACAGGTTTGGTATTCAAAACCCTGAGGGTGCAAAGTGGTCCAACTAAAACCAAAAGAAATGGTTGCCCAAGAGGAGGCCAGAAATGAGTTGGGATACTGGAGAAGGGCTGGGAGAGGCTTGGGGGGCGACGATTAGTAAGAGGAGGGGGGAAAAT
>NW_010341338.1:987-2472 GCF_000700745.2 Antrostomus carolinensis
TCAGCAGCAACCCTAAGGAGCTCATTGGGGACCACATGCATTTTACCACAGGGCCCGCTCCGCTCCCGGTGCAGTCCCTGGGAAGGAGCAGTGCACCAGGAAAACAGAGGAGAGGGGACCAATTTTGCACAGGGTCAATTTTTTCCGATGATTTGAGGATGGGAGAGGGGATTCTTTCCAAGCCCTTTGGGTAATCAGACCTGTGCACTGAGGCATAGTGTTTGTTTCTCCTTGTTACCATAGCAGATATCTCCCCTCGACTGTGGAGCCATCCCTATTTCCCTGAGCCCTCCCTGACTCAAGGCCCCCTTCACTTCTCACCAAACTATGCAGTCATTTCTTGAGGGAGTGAATTCCAGCGAGTTATTCTCTAGGGAACCTTCCTTATTTAGAGAGAAACCACAAGCCAGGGAGATCTGGGAAGAGAGAGCGAAAAAGAGATCAGGCTTGTTTAGAAGCAGCAGCTAAACAGCTGGGAGATCTTTCAGTTGGTTTATATTTCTAACTCTGTTTGGGTCTTGCTTTACAACCTCGAATGGAAACAAATCAGGATTGTTTCCTCCTCCTTGGAATGTCTGTTTAGGATTTTAAAGGCAGGGGGGGTGAACTCCACATGGGTTCTCAGGAACTGTTGCTTTCCCAGAGCCCTCAGCCTCTTTATCCCCCCCGTTAACCTCGCCTGTACACACGCGTGTGCACACACACACACATGCACACAACCCGACTCTTTTCCAGCCACACATACAGACACATTCGTAAAATTGCTCTGTCGGTGCTTGCAAAGGTGGCTTTTCATCCTTTCCTTAGAAAGGGAAACGTTTTTCATGTGTTGGGACACTGCAGGATAAACTGTCGTGGACCATCACACAAAGAGCATCGATTTTAAATTTTTTTCCAAGTCACAAAAGCAGAATACCCCCCTCCCCCCCAAATAAAACCAAAACAAAACAAAAACCCTTTCCTTCTTTCATGGGATTATTTCTAATGCCAAGCACTGAATTCAAGCGCTTTTCCGCGTACATGAGCACTTGTAACCCGTCACAGTCCAACTCCGAGAGGCACGCACGGACACGGAGTGGCGTTGTCCCCTTGTGCAGCATTGCCACGTCGGGCAGAGGCATGGCGGGATGTTTCTTAGCCCCATTAAAAGTTGTTTAAATTGCAAACTACACACAGTGGTCTTAGAGTGCCTCGTTTGCTAAAACAAACTTACAGCTGAAAGAGGGGACTGCGAGCTCCCCCGAAGGAAAACAAAACAACCCGCAAACCCCGCGGAAGCGGGATGAAGGAGGGGCAGGACCCACGGGGAGCGGCGGCGGGACGCGCCGGTGGGACCTTGGCGAGCGGCCGTGGCCCAGGAGACGGGGCTTGCTGTGACAGCCCCGGGGCTTGCGGACAAGAAGAAGATAAAAAGCCGCTCGAGTGAGCCCACCGGCTCGGGGACGTTCTTTGGAGGATAACTTCCCTTTTTCTACACGTACATTT
>NW_010341339.1:0-1688 GCF_000700745.2 Antrostomus carolinensis
GCCTTCTATTGTATATAATTATAACCATTATATATATATTTATATATATATATGTAACTATAACCATATTATAGTTAATAAATCATTCCTTAGGAATCTTCTTTGCCCAGACGGGATGTGCATGCTGACAGGCACAGGGACACAACAGCACTGGGGTGAGAGAGGCAGCGCAAGTGGACACCAGGAGCAGAGATGGGGAGAACGCTGCTGGAGCGGATTATTGCCATGGGAGCAGCTCCAGCATTATTTTCTACCAGCCCATTATAGGGGTGTGCAGGGAGCATAAAATAATTTTAAAAAAAGAGGTTTTTTTCTTCCTGTCAGTGATGCAAAGGGGTGAATACTGAGAATATTCAGCACACAGCCGCGGGTGCACAGCTCCGAATGGTATCAGCCATCACTTCCCCACCACACAGCTACCAGCCCATTCACTTGGATAACAGGGATCGTGGTGAACAGGCCTGAACCCTTTGCGTGCTAGGGCAGGCTGCCAGCATCTTTGCTTAAGTGTATAATAAATTCTCTCTATACATAATATAACTAATAAAATATATATCAAGTGTACGGCTCCGATTTAAACAGATGTTTGCACTGCATGCTCCACACGGGGCATTAGAAAATAGAAGGAAAACAGCTCGATTCTTTTACAAAAAGGTAGCAGCAAAAAGGTTTGCAGAATCTTAGGCTGGGTGGGAAACAGTCCAAACAAGAAACATTTCCCTTATTTGATGCTTTACAAGTATCTATTCAAGATGATGGTAAAGAATCCTCCATCGCTGCGGCTGCTGCCCGCTCCCAGGTGCAGAAGGCAGCACAGCTCACCGGGCAGGGCTGGCCCGTGCAGGAGGGCACACGTGGGATCTGCACATGGATTTCAACACATCCCATCACCCCAGAGCCCCCCCATCCCTCAGCAATTCTGCTGGTGCTTGGCGTGTCCAGAAAAGCAAAGACCTCTGGAAGAGAGCAGGCAGCCTGCCTGATGGCAAGGCAGATGTTGGGCTGCATCCAGAGATTTCAAAGTGCCTTTGCCTGCACAGGCTGGCTTTTGTTTGGCTCTCTGAATATTCAGTGCTGCAAAGGCGTTTCTGATGGCAGCACTGCGCTCCTCCCTGTGCTGACTGGGGAAGAGCCTCGGCAGCAGAACTGTGAAGTAGTTCAGGGTTTGTGTCCTTCCTCCTGCAGCACCTGAAGTGGGGAACTAGCCTCACCACGGTGTGGGGAGCCCACAGCGAGGGGCTTGGCTTTCTGCACTTTAAAGCAGCCCTGAAACCCCACAGTAAGAAGCTGCAGGAGATGCCAGGGCTGTGGGCAGGACAGATGTACAAGTCCCAGCTCCCCACAACCAACATCTAACTCCTCTTGGCGTGGAAGCCTCCTGTGCTCCCCTTGGCTGGGCTCCCCTTTGAGAGGACTTAAATTACTGTGGGTTAAGTGGTCGTATCCGTGCTCCTGGGGGAACGAGACGTGTAGCAGGACCGTGCCTGACCGGAAGAAGTGAGCAGAGAGCCCGAGTGCTCATAAATGCTAATAAAGTGCACGAACACAGAGACGCTGGCTTCCTGCCACCGAGGCTGGCACGGCCAGGGATGAGGATGTGCTGCCTGTGCATCACCCGTGTACCAGAGACCAGGACCAGCCCCCTGGACACTGCTGCATCCCCCAAAACCCATCAATCTACTGGGAGG
>NW_010341340.1:0-3657 GCF_000700745.2 Antrostomus carolinensis
GGGGCTTTGCTGGTGGGCACAGCACCGAGGGGACTTTGGCCGGGGGCTCCTCGCTGGGCGCTCGGGGCTGCCCTCCACCCCCAGCACGCACCCCCGTGACAGGCGCCCTCACCCACAGCGTGTCCCGCAGATCGTGTCCCCGCCAGCCGTGCCCACCGAAGCGGCGGGTGCGAGGCCAAAGCCAGAGCTGTCGCACGTACAAACACCATCCCTTGTGACAGCACTTCAGGGAACGTCCCTGAGGAGACCACGCACCTCAGGACACGCTCAGTGCTGGGGGCTCACGGCTGCTGGGAACGCGTCGCTCTCTGACAACTGGGGCTCAGACACTCGGAGAGGCAATAAGCCGTCCCTGCTGTGGAATGGATTGCTCAAAGCACTTCTAAACCACTTCAAGATTAATAACAAATCTTTCAAACATCTTAAAGCATAGAAAAAAAAGAAGTGATTGGCTCATAGGCTTAATACAGGCTTTATTCCAAAATCTTCTCTTTTTTCTTTTTCCCTGAAAACTGGGAAGGATGGTTTTTGGGAATGTGAACTTCAGGCAGGTTTCAATGTGCACTACAAAAAAAGTAGATAAATCGCTGGCAGTGGTAATAAACAGTCCTTCCAGTCACATGGCGATTGACAGGGATGCTGTACTTTGTATTTAAAGCCAGATAAAGAGATTCCAAGACAAATTTTTGGTATATTTTCTATCATTGAGTTACCTTTTTCCATAGCATTTAATTTCTGCTGCCATCTAGTCAATCAGTCAGGGTGTTTCCTATACTCAATATATTTTTTTAATGCATTTGGATTTTTATGAAATATTCTTGATGATAAAGTAGATATTTAATGTTTTTTTCCAAAGGAAAAGCCATCCTATAATTTTATGCCATGCACCAGAAGAAACGCACTAATAAATATGATAAAGACAGACATTAACCTATTCAGGAAAGCACAGAAATATGAGCCTTTGGAATGCAAATACACTTTCTAAAACTGCACAGAAATAAGAATTTCAGGTATGAATGCCTCTCATTTTATTACTGTTTTTTTTCCCCCACTTTCTCTACTTTATTAGTCAGGAATAATATGGTTGACACTGGTGAAAAATGAAGCACATGTTTTGGTACAGTGGTTTCCCTGAAAACACCATCAAGCAAGCAAGACACAAAAATATGTATAGATCCTACACCTTTAGATTAAGACACTACCAACCCCTAATAATACATTATGTTTTTAACATCCAAAGTATTGGATGCATTCACTAATTAATGTTCCCTCTATTTATTAATCATGCATAAAAACTAAACCAGAAAATGATAAAGTGAGAATTATTTCAGGTGTAAGTAATTATCATCATAATGCTCTCCCCTGAAACCTTTCATGCTGCTACACAGATGTGAATGACTTGAGTGATTCTCCTTTTCCTTCTGCCTCTTGCCTCAGTGCTATTTCAGCTGAGATCCCCACAAGCGTGGGTGCAGACTAAAGCTGTGTATAAAATTAAAAAAGCATGGCATTATTTAAGCTGAGAGGCCCTTCAAATCATGTTTATACAGCAGCCGAGCGGAGAGTTTTGCATGCTCAGCACTTCTGAAAACTGAGAGCTACACAATTTTTCGCCTATATAGCATTTTTATTTGAGAAAATGAATGGAGGAATCAACACGTTCTCATTTAGCTATAGATTTCTGATTGGTCTGTACTTAAGCTAATAGCATAACTATTTATTTGGTATAAATAAGACATTCTCAACTGAAGATTGCTTTTGCAACCCATGGGAGAAGTCTTGAAGAAAAATACTGTGGAAAAATAATTCAATTGGAGAAATAATTTTTAAACAAGGACAGAAATATTGTGCTTGACGTTATTGAACACTTCTGTATTTGCTGTAAATGCAGCAAAAGCTTCTGGAAACCTATAGCATAAAGAAACTATAAACACTAGAGAAAGAAAGAAAGAAAAGGTACATGTCAGCAGGTTCCAGGTAACAAACGTAACGCAAAGGTACGCGACTACCCGAGGCCTTTCAGTGCGTCATTCTGTGCACATCCTATGTGTATTAGATAAAATTTCACACAGACCCCAAGAGCTTGCTCACTCTTTCAGAATTCAGTTTAGGAATCAGTGCTGTCAGCTCCGCTATTCTCAGATCACTCACACTCCATAAAATTCATGAGGCATGGCTGGTTTGACGGTTGTGTTACAAAAAGCCATTCCCGCTAGATTTCTTTCCCCAAATTTCCCACTGATTAGGAGTTTTGCATGTGAAATACTTACAGAAACAGACTCCAGCTGCCAGCACCAAAATCTCTGGTTTTCAAAGTTGTTCCACTCACCCTCAGATCGTTGATTAAGTTCTGGAAGGGAAAGAATAGCAGTGAGATAGCAGCAGAAGGACTGAAGGGAAATTTCAATAGCAGAAAGGAGAGGGGGAAGGAAGGAAGGAAAAGATAAATCAAAAATTGCTGTAAAGGAAGGGAAAGTGCAAATAGCAGACTCTGCAAAGATAGGAAAGGAGGATCCAACATTTAGACTCAGTGTCTAAACAAAGGGATTGTAAAAGTTGTAATTAGCTTGCAAACAGGAAAAGAGGTAATATGCAAAACCTGCATATTCCAACACAATGAGAGAATGGTGAAACACAGGTGAGAGAGACCACCTACATGCTCCTGGAGAAGCCACGTAACCCCGAGGACCCGGCTGGGACTATGGATTGAACCCCAGCACATCCTCACCTTTGGAAAAACATATGGTTGTGACAGCAGGAGAGGCAACAGCATTTTCGTTACACTTTACCATGTCAATGCTGTTGCAAACCAGGAAGTCAAAGTCTTGTCAACTACCATGATATAACTAGGGTGAAATAAATAAATAAATAAACAAATAACTGCACAAAGTACCAGTCATCATTTCTTAAACACGGAATCGACAGGCTCAACCAATGGAATCTGAGTGGAGTCAGGCTGCCATCTCGTGAGTAGCTGAAAAACTACAGAACTGGGGGTTCTTGGCTTAATTTCTTAAATACTTTTGAGATTTTATCAAAACATGAAAGATACTGCAATATAACATAGGGTCTAAGCACAGTACCTGTTCTGTTCTGCTCTGCTCATGAATTTTTTATGCTGGCGTTCTTATTCTGTATGTTTTGATCTTTTTTTCCTCTAAAAATGTCACTGAAACCTCATGATGGTATCCAAGATAAATTCCAGGCTCCCTCTGCCTCTTTGAATGTATTATATTAGTTCACCTGCAGAAAAAAAATGGCACTCCATATATGTTTTCATCAGCCTGAGGTGCCCTGGACAGAAGGCAATGGTGTAATCGTAAGGAGATCGGCTCTCTCAGACAGTTGGCCGTGTCGGTAGCCAGCATGAGAGAAGAAAACTTCACCAGTTTAAAAATCATACTCAAATGTGGGGGGTGTGCAAGGTAACACTTCAGCTCAGTGGAAAACACGACAGAGGGATACTCGTCTTGTCCTTCCGTCTGTCCCACTGCACCGAGAGATCACCGTGCCCGGTCCCGCTCGCTGTCCCCGTGGGAGGCCTGTCCCGCTAACCGGAGTGTCGCGGCGGTGCTGCGGGACGGCGAGCGACATTTTTTACCTCACAAAAAACATTATTTAAAAACCACAAAGGTCTCGTAGGGACTTTTAGAATGC
>NW_010341341.1:0-252 GCF_000700745.2 Antrostomus carolinensis
TGGGCGAGGTGAGGCACTGGGGACGGAGCTGTGTGTGCCTTGTCCCAGGAGAACACGGGGACGGGCTCCCCCTGCCCTGAGTGTCCATGGGAGAGAACCACAGACTTGTTCTGGTTGGAAAAGCCCTTTGAGCTCAACGAGTCCAACCATGAACCCAACACTGACCAGTCCCCTATGACTAACCCATGTCCCTCAGCACTGTGTCTACACGACTCTTCAATCCCTCCAGGGATGGGGACTCCACCACTGCCC
>NW_010341341.1:391-615 GCF_000700745.2 Antrostomus carolinensis
CCCCTCCTCCAAGGGAGCTGGACAGAGCCAGAAGGTCTCCCCTCAGCCTCCTCTAGACTGAGGGTGATAGTGGGACAATTAACGACTCTCTGAGGAATTAACAGCTCTGCTTTTCATCCCAGGTGACCAAAACCATCCTGGCTTTCCACCGTGCGGAGGAAGCAGCTTTCAGCGGGCGGGAGCAGGAGCTTTTTGCCCAGTTCTGCGCGGTTTTCGTGGAGGAT
>NW_010341342.1:0-5685 GCF_000700745.2 Antrostomus carolinensis
ATATAAATAAAAGAGAGAAAAAAGTTTTAAAGTAAGTACTTTTTTCCAGGAGTTGGTCTTCAGATCAGACTGGACTTCAGATCAGACTTTTTTGTTTGGAAATTATGTGTAGTTGTAAAACTAGTTTGTCTATTGGGATATACATTTTCTCTCAAGGGGATGCCTGACAATCTGTTAACACAGTGTATAATGGAGAGGGTAGGGGGCAGATCACAGGCCAGATTGTTAGCTGGTATAAAAGAGGTGTTAATGCCATTGACTTTAATAGGGCTACGTCAATATCCACCAGCTTAAGATTCTCTGTATCACAGCCTATAGACCACTTGTGACTTGCAAAGCCTTTGTGTTCAGTCCACAAAGGGACTTTTTAATTGTGGCTATACTTGACAGAATCATAAAAATGTACTATTATCAGTTTACCCAGTGATTCTCTAGCATTCCTAAGGATTAACATCTCTCCTTGGAAGCACACAGAGTTGTGAGAAAAACTTCTCAGCTAAATCCAAGTTGAATTCAGAGGTGACCATTGGAAACTTTCATTAAACTATTTATATTGTAATAACTCATTTTGAACTCATGCTGTCTCAAATTATTAGCAAGGAAATTTAGCTGTGAAGATGCCACCTTTGAGCAAATTAAGAAAATATGTTGATTTTTTTAAAGTAATTTTGTAACTGTTAGACAAAAAAGCAACACAGTTCCAGTAAATCCTTTAATGCTGTTCTGAGGCTGATGTCTTATCTGTTAAGAGTTCCAGCACAAACAAAACTTTGAGGATTCCTCCTCTGTATGCTAAATTGTTAAGTAAAGTTCATTAAAGTACAGAAAATATCTGATATAGAGTTATTTCTGTGGAATGGAGATTTACATTGCTTATTTGTGAGAGAAAGGTGGACTTGTTCTCTAGAAATTAGTAGGAAAAAAAAAAAAAGGAATGTATTTATAAAACTAGAATTGCAACAGCTTTTCAGGATTGTGAATGTAAGCTGTGTTTCCTTATTCTTCCAAAAGCACAGTATTCTCAATAATAAGGACTTAAAAGAGATAGTACATCTCTCCTAAGTTCCGTGCACAAGTTATTCCTCCCTCCAGATTATAAGTCTAAATAATATAAATATAAAAAATATGTATTCTTTATTTTTATGTTGTTTTTTTTGTGGCTAAAAGACTTCAGTTCAAGCTTCATCCTATGCTCCCACAGCTGAGTAGTTAAAACTTTTTTCTTCTCCAAATAAAAGCTGTATCTGCATATGTGAAGCCTAGAGAACAGCTGGGCCACTGAGAAAATACCAAATATTGTGCAACTTGGCAACATTAAAACTGTTTACATTGGAATAACTTTTCTCCAAGAGGTGGGTGCACTTTGGCAGTCAGGGAAATGATCCCCAGATATCCGACACTCTGGCTGCAGAACATACACATTTCAAAAGCTGGCATTAGTGGGGAACAGATAATCCTCTGAAGCCAGAATGAGTAAATAATTTTGTTGAACACTCTTAATATTGCACAGATTTCTTGAGTAGTATGGCAAAATAATCATAAAGGTAAAGATTTACTATTATTAACAACAGTGTTACCCTAACAGAATAACTTTCAAAAATAATATGTTTATCACAAAACTGCTAAAGCTTCCTGAAATTTTATTTTCATCAAAGCTTTTTTTTTTGAAATATCCAATGTTAACCAAATTGCCCCTAAAGACCAAAGTCAATTTTCCTTTCTCTTCCTTTTTTGACACTAGGGGTCTGTTGATGGACATATTTCTACTTTAACAGTGATGGTGTCTAATAACCCAGAGAAAAGATAATGTTTTTGTTTCTCTTTAATTTGTGGATATGGTAAATTATTAATATACATAGCTGTATTTCTTTCAGAAAATGTCCCCAGTGCTCAACTTCAGAGTGCATATTTAATAGAATAATCCTAAATTGTCTTCCTGTCTATTCTTTCTTTACACAGGACAGATATTGACATGAATTGAACCCATTTAAGATGATGGTCAGTGAAATTTTAGTGCACTTAAAAATACTTGGGTTTTAACATAAAAAAATTAGAAATACATGGCTGTAAACTCCAATGATAACAGAATTTCTTCAAATCTTGCTGCTTAATACTTTTTTTTTTGCGATTCACATTATACTCTCTTCCTCTTCACCTAGAAGAAAACATTAGCTAATTTACTATTTCAAGAAAGAAACTAAAATCAATTAAACAAAAGAAGAAAGTTACACAATAGCACACATATAAGACTGTGCAACAATTTAGAGCCTTAGCTTTCCAGTCTGTTTCACTTTGCTTGACTATACAGGTAAGAGAGTTATGAAGACTGTCTGGAGCAAAACCTGATCATAAATGTTGAGCTTTTGTTTAAGTTGCTACTCTGTTGTAACATGCATATATTTCATTTTTTATGGCCAAAGACAAACAATAGAATCTGTCTCAAGTTGAAAACTCAAATAAGCTCAGTCAGTTTTGACTGGAGTTAAATCATTCCCAACACTTACCTAAGTCTAGATGCAAGCAATTTACTCCATTTCTCATGTAAAAAAAACCCCTTTTTCAATGGAAAATGAAACACTATCCCATTTTATCCTTTTATCAAAGTAGATAAAAATGAAAGTGGAATTAACTATGGTAACTAATGAACTGTATACTTATATTTCTTACTTCTTTATACAATTAAAGTACTAATAGAAATATTAAAGCCTGTTTGAACAAATACAGTACATGGTATACAAAACAACAATTTTTTTCAGTGTTATTATAAGTCAAGATACACCTAAGGAATTCTAATAATGCATAGGACAGTATCTGCAAAGCACAAAGTAGTAGTCTGTGAAAGCTGGCATGACTTTAAGGAATTTACAACACAGAAAACATTCAAGAAAACCCACAAAACACTTGGTATTGAAACCTGTTTTTCCTTTTGTGGTAAAAATGTTCCTAACCAGGTTCATTTCATAGCTTTATCTGGCTTTCATCCTATCTGGGATGATGTAATGGAAAGAAGAATCTAAGCACAAATACTGGGTCATATTATCTAAACAGCTATACTTGTGCAACAGTGCATGTGGACCTCTCAACTTTCCAGTCTTTTGCGAAGATGAAGTTTTTAAAAGGCTTTCTAGCTCAGTTCAGAAATCCTCATCTCACTTTTCCCCTTACAGCTGTTTGGCAATTTGTAATTTAGTGGATAGCCAGATACCTGCAGGAGGACACCATTCCAGAACACAGTGTTACAATATGACATTGTAATTCCTGTTATCTGCACTCTTTCAACTACTCAGTTTGCTTATTCCTGTACCAAAGAATGACTTCTTTTCCTCTTTTTAAGTCTTCCTTGCCTCTTGAGCTCACACCATTTCTTAAGTGCAATTCTTTTGACAAAGCCTCCAATTTTTCTCCCTCCTGCAAAAAGTCCCACTGTTTTTTGCAACGTGCTTTCTTTCAGTTTATCTTCCTCAATTGCAAGTTTGCACTCTCTGAGCCAAATTGTGTCTTGATCTAATGTGATCAAGATCAAATGGAACAGGTTTTGCTGTTCATAAATGTTTTCAAGATGGTCACTAGCATGTTATAAGCTCTACTGAACACTCTTTATACAATTTTTTTACTGCAAATAGTGAATACACGCCTAGAACAGAAATAAGCAATATTCTATTCTGATTCTATTCAAACTCTTTGAATATTTAGATGCCTAAAACTTTTGGTATTTATCTTTCAAGGAAGGTCACAAAGTCATATGGGAATTCAGGAAATCCAAAACAAAGTCAGACAATTAACTAGTGGTCCAGGTTTTTTGTTGGGGTTTTTTTTGTAGATGAACACCTCAAACCCTTAGTTTTTCAGTCCTGCATTTATTTCTTTCCATACATTTTTTTTTCCCCGCTATTCTGTGCAATTCTCATAAAATCATTTTCTTTTACAAAGATTACTATGGGATGTGTTATTGGAATATGTCCTGTCTGTAAGTGATACTGTCCCAATGTGCCTGGCATGGAACCAGTGCTGTGTCATCTCTTCCCGGTCTATTTTAATCCCCTGCCTATCTTTACATGGGTATTTTCAGAGGGACTTGTCAGAGCAGAAATAAGACATTCTCCATATTAATGATCTTTCTTTTCTCAAGTCTTTTAAGTAAGAATGGATGATGTAGCTTATGTTAAAATTTGCTCTGTTTGGTTCTCTTTCAACTTCTGAAATCCCCAAGATTTTGGTCAATGGTAACAGGGATCTGTAAGGGTATATAAATCCAAAGAAGATTAGAAATAAATAGAATAAATAGAAGTAGAAATTAGAAATTTCTTCCAAAGAAGATTAGAAATAATTAGAATAAATAGAAAGTACCAAAATCAAACCTCATGCAAATAAGTAGCTCCTGCCTGTGTCCAGATGGCTGGGTCTTCTCCTTCCATGAGTCACTTTGAAGATGAGGTAATCCTGAGAACTTCTAAGAGAGTTGAGGACCTGCCTTAAAATTATGAAGATTGGTGGTAAATCAGACTAGTGTAAATAACTTTCAAACCAAAACATTTCTGAGATTCAGAGATGCATTACACTTTAACATTTATGAACCAGACTTTTTTTTTTTTTTTCCCTGATGGAGACTGATAACTAAAAAAAAAGAAAAAAGGAAGGTGCTTGTTGCAAGACTTCCTGCCTGCTTATAGAGATCCTTAGGTTTGATTAACTCACAAAACTAAACCTTAAATAGCCTGAACACAGCACAGACTGCAGGAGTCAAGGCAGTCACTAGGTTCTGCGCAGCAGAAATTCCACACTTAAGCCATGCTGTCAATTAGACGAGTCCCACTGTAACGGTGTGTCTTCTGTCAAACATTTCTGAATAGACCCTTGTTCTGTTTGATAGTTTCCTGAGGGAGCTTTATCACAGTTCGGATGTACAGTAACCTGATAAGACTTCATTTAACACCCTTCTATCACTATTTAACCTTAACATGCATCTAGGGACTACCATCTACTGTCAAAATGGCAGTTTTTTTGTGGTGATGGAGTGGTTGCCAGTGGTTAAAGCAGATTAACCAAATGTTTTTGTTACAAAATAGAGTCTGCATCCCACAGTCTTGCTAAATCCTTGCTAACGGGAGTTTCATCATCTAAAAGGCTAGCTGTTCATACATGACAAGGTTTCTAAGAGCATAGAAGTCTCTAAACAAACCAAATCTGTGAGAGAGGCCTGTGTAAGGTGTCAGCATTATTGTCAGATAATGCTTTAACTGAGCTATCTATATTTGTCTCTGGATAATAAGAAAATACTAGAATCATACTTTAGAAATTCAATTCAGCTATTTTATAGAGGAAACAAAAAAAAAAAAAATCAATGTTTCTGGTTACTATATTTATTTTTAACTCTATTTAAATCTAAACCAAAAAAACATAACCTTTAACAGATGTAAGCATATGTAAAGGTAAAAATGTCAGAAAGCTCTTTAGCTGGTTCAGAAAATATTGAGATCAATATTTTAAACTATTGAAAAAATATTAATCTCTCAGTCAATAGTACAGGATCAAATGTAAAAAGAATTAAGGAAAAAGATCCTGCAAAGAGGCATCAGGGGCTTTGTCTTTTGTCTTTTTCACTCAAAAGTACAAACTAACATTCTAGAAATTAAGTAACTAATTAAATCTCTTGTTTACATATATATAAATAACTGTTTATATATA
>NW_010341343.1:0-205 GCF_000700745.2 Antrostomus carolinensis
GTGGTGAATGGACCTCCTAGTCCAGGGGCTCGTGGTGGGCTCCTGTGGGCACGTCACCTGCAAGAGCATCCTGTGACTCTGTCCCCACACCTTTCACTGCTGAGGATCTGCTGCTCAGTCTTCCTCACCCAGCTTACAGCCGCCTTCGGCACCTTGCAGCACGTGCGGTGAGGTCCCACCTGTGTCACGGCAGGGGGCCCCGGCC
>NW_010341343.1:348-1071 GCF_000700745.2 Antrostomus carolinensis
GAAATAGTATAAGAAAATGGCACTGGTGTCCCCCTGCCCTTCCTCAGGGTCCCTCTCTCTGAGCTGTTTTATGCCCGTTCCAAGTCTGTGCTGTGCAGTCGTGATCAGGCCGTGGGAATTGTTGGCTAAGTTGGCAGTTCCATAACGATTGTGGCACCGGGGATTGTCTTGGCTGGATTTTTTTTATTACGTAAAAATGGGAAGGAAGCACTCCAACAAACTTCTGTACAGATGTTTTGTGAAATACAGGCTCATTTTTGTGGTAGAGAGAATTCACAGCTCTTGAGCAGCTTTGCTGCTGTTGGGACCCTGGCTCTGGGACCCCAACCATGCTGACCGCGTCCTGGAGCTGCTGCTGAGCTTCCCGCAGGGTCGGAGCAGCAGGAGCACAGAGCAGAGCTGTCACCCGCTTTCCGTGGGTGTTCAGGGTGCTCTGGGCTTCGCTCGGTTGTTTTCCTTCTGCGCTTTGGCAGTTGCAGGGAAAAGATAACCATGATCTGGAGAGTCAGGCAGGAAACGCGCGGTCTGCGTGGTGTTGGGGCTGTGCCGCTGCTGCAGCCCGGGCTGGGGGGAAGCAGCACGTGGGCTTCCCTTTCAATGTCATCCTCACTTGGTTTGTTCAGCCTGGAGAAGAGGAGACTGAGAGATCTCATGGCGGTCAGAACTTCCTCCCAAGGGGAAGAGGAGGGGCAGGCGCTGATCTCTTCTCTCTGGCCACCAACT
>NW_010341343.1:1277-1504 GCF_000700745.2 Antrostomus carolinensis
CACTTTGACTCCATCATCCGGGGGGGTCCCTTCCAGCTCACAATGTTCTGTGATTCTATCATTCCGTGTCTGCACAGCGGGAAAGAATGAGAGGGGGTCCAGGGAGAGCCCTGTTCTGCTCTGCTCTGTGTGGTTCTCCCACGGGGGGTTGGTAAGTGGCTCCCCAGGGGTCCCAGGACACCCCTTGCCTAGAGAGCCCCACGTGCAGCCAGGATAACGTGTCCCCG
>NW_010341344.1:0-456 GCF_000700745.2 Antrostomus carolinensis
TTTTTAAGGGTCATTTTTAAAGGGTTTTTTAAGGGGGTTTATGTGGTTTTAAGGGGATTTTTTAAGGTCTTTTTTAAGGGGGGGTTTTAAGGGTCATTTTTAAGGGGTTTTTAAACGGTTTTATGGGGGTTTAAGAGCTTTTATTAAGGGTTTTTTTAAAAGTTTATTTTTTTAAAGGGTTGGGGGTTTTTTTAAGGATTTTTTTAAGGGGTTTTTAAAGGATTTTTTTAAGGGGGTTTATGGAGTTTTAAGGGTTTTTAAGCTGGGGTTAAGGGGGTTTTTTTTAAGGTTTTGGGGGTTTTTTAAGGATTTTTTTAAGGGGTTTATGGGGTTTAAAGAGGTTTTCTTAAGGGCTTTTTTTAAAGATATTTTTAAAGTTTTTTTTTAAAGGGCTTTTTTAAAGGGGGTTTATGGGGTTTTAAGGTTTTTTTATTTAAGGGGGTTTTTAAAGGTCAT
>NW_010341344.1:506-807 GCF_000700745.2 Antrostomus carolinensis
GTTTTATGGGGTTTGAAGGGGTTTTAAGGGGGTTTTTAAAAGTTTTTTTTAAAGGGTATTTTTTTAAAGGTTTTTTAAGGGGGTTTATGGGATTTAAAGGATTTTTAAGGGGTTTTAAGGGAGTTTTTTTAAAAGGTTTTTTTAGGGGTCATTTTCAAAGGGTTTTTTAAGAGGGTTTCTGGGGTTTCTGGGGTTTGAAGGGTTTTTAAGGGGTTTTAAGGGGGCTTTTAAAAGGGGGGTTTTTTAAGGGTAATTTTTAGAGGGTTTTTTAAGGGGGTTTATGGTGTTTGAAGGGTTTTTA
>NW_010341345.1:0-9651 GCF_000700745.2 Antrostomus carolinensis
GTCCCAGCTCTCTCAGCCTCTCCTTGTATGAGATATGCTCCAGTCCCTTTACCATCTTTGTAGTCTGGCACTAGACTTGCTTTAGTATGTCTATGACTGTCCTGTACTGGGGAAGCCAGGACTGGAATCAGCAATCCAGATGTGTCTTATCAGGGCTGCACAGAGCGGGAGGATCACCTCTCTTGACCTGCTGGCAACTGTCCTCATAATGCAGCCCGGGTTGGCCTTTCTTTGTCATGAGGGTGCACTGCTGGCTCATGGTCAGCTTGCTGTCCTAACACAACCCCCACCTCTTGCTCTGCAGACCCGCTTTCCAGATGGTCAGCGCACAGAGCACACTTGTGCCTGAGGTTATTCCTTCCCAGCTACAGGGTTTGGATTTCCCTCTGTTAAACCTCATGAAGTTCTTGTCAGGCCACTATCCAGCCTATCCAGGTCCTTCTGAATGGTGGCACAACCACCTGGTGTGTCAGCCCCTCCCCCTCTGCAAACCTGTTGAGGGTGCACTTCTGTCCCATCTTTCAGGTTATTAACCAAGAGGTTAAAGAGTATATGAACCCAGTATTGATGCCTGGGATACACCAATAGTGTCTGGCCTCCAACTAGTCTTTGTGACACTGATCACAACCCTTGAGACCAGTGATTCAGCTAGTTTTCAATCCGCCTCAATGTCCTCCTATCTAGTCTGTACATGTGAAGACCTGTGACTCTAAGGTTTCCTCCGGTTGTCTTAAGGGGACATCTTCTACCTCGATTTCCTTATCAGGAGGTCTATAGCATATAGCCACAACAATTCCACCCACGTTGGTTAGCTCTCTAATCCTGACCCTCATCTGCATAAATGGTTGAATTATAAATCTCTGAAAAGTTCTGTTTGTGTTTTCTGAGTAGATAAATATTACAAGCTGCACTGCAAGCCTATTCACAAATATGTTTCTTTTCCTTTCATTTGACTTTTTGGCTTTGCAATTTTAATGTCTAATTACTGGGCTTGGGAAGAGATAGGGGGCAGATGTGTAATTTCTACCTAACCAGAGGAGCAACCTGAGCAGAATGATGCTTATGAATCCAGACATCTGTTCAAACAGAAATTGAGTGGTTTCTCTTTTTCAAAATAGTTATATGATAGGTCTCCTTTTTTTGCCTAAATTTTTCTAGTAAATATAGAACCAAACAGCATTGATCAGTAGTCCAGAACAGTGCTCATAAAAGGTGTGACCTTGCATTTATTACTGAAATTTGTTCTGCTACCCTGGGATAGCTTCTGCAAAGTCCTCTCAAATATTGACTAACTTGTTTCATGTTGCTATTTCTAGCATCTCAGTTTTACCCTTGCTTTCAGGATTATATTTATATTTGTATAACTATCCTATACAAAACCAATCCTAGCAGAGATGCATGGATTACTGTGTTCTGATATTTTTGCCAAGTTGGAAAATGACCATTCATTCCCACTGTGATTTTCTGGCTAAATGCATAACCTCACTGAATTCAATGACAGAACTCCTCTCACTTTAGTAGCATTCAAATTTTACCACCTGTTTCTAGTCCAAGGCAGCACTTTAAGAATTCCACTGCACAAGGGAGTTCATCAAAGCCTGTTGGAAGTTTGAATAAATTATATCAAGTGTTATCCTTTCAGAAAACTTAGTGGGATTTTTTGCTTGTTTGTTTGTTTCTTCCTTCAAGCATAATGCTTGAATGCTTATTTACAAAAAGAATTTAATCTTCCTGTTTCTGAGATGGTTCGAAAAGAAAAAATGCCTATGTTGAGGTGTGGGTTCTGTGTCCTTTCAGAAGAATGTCTGTCCCTGAGTTCCCTGGAGCTTGCTTGTGTCACTCCATTTCTCCCACACCTCCATTTGTTTCATAGCCCCCCTCATCTTATAAACCGTCTTTTGATGCGTACAGAACAGATGTTGCTTTCAACCTGGCTCATGGTTGTTTTTCAAGAGGGTTGTGATGGAACCTGTTCCCTTGCAAACTTTCTGATGGCACCTCTGCTACACAGATTGCAGACTTCAGCACAGGCACATGTTTCCATTTATGTTGGAAAAAAAAAAAAAGACCATTAATGTTGCAAAAGAACTTTTTTTTTCATTAAAGATCATAAACATGCGTGAGCCTTGCTGTGTAGGGTACTGAATATGCAGTGAGCAGCTTGAGTGGCTTGTACATAAAAAAGATGGGATAAAGAAAAGGTCAGAGAAGAAAAAGAAGTGAAATGAAATTACCTGAGCTTAAACAGCAGCTCAGTAGCAGACTGGAACACCAGAGTCTATTTTTAAAACCTGCTCTTACATCCTATGCTCTTTGTTGCTCTATGCCTCTGTTCTTCTAGCCAGCTCTGCAGGAAATCAACACTGCAGATACCCAAATTTATTTGGACCTTTTCTCTAGCAACCAGATTGTTGCAGAACAACAATATGCTGCTGGAGAGTGTTTTTCCTAAGACACTCATGATAGTTTTTGTGTGCTGTTTCTTTCTTTGGCTTTTTTCTGTTTCTCTCTCCTCTTCATTTGCTGTTGACTGTATTTGGGTATTTTACTGATAGATGTTTCAGTTATGCAAGAATGAGATATATTGACCCTCCATTTGCCAGTTCAGCTTCATATAAGAACAAAGCTTTCTACTGTGTACTTACTTCTAATGGAACTTCACCAGCCCTGTTTTTGTCTCTGAGTTGTGTCACCTTGAATTTATCATGTATTTATAGTGAAGTTTTATGTGTCTGTGATGCAACTTGCTTATTTTTGTTGTTTATACCTTGTTTCATCATGCCTGTCTAAAAGCATTTTTATGACACTTTTTGCTATTACATGGAAATACTATAAAGTCTCCACTTTAGATTCCTTCCAGTAGATAGGCTGACCTCAATGTGCTCTTAAGGTCTCTTCTGCTTGTATATGTTGAAGGACTGTACATACTCTCAACAACAGTTACTAAACTTTATCCAAAGTTTATGGTATGGAAGATGCTTTCTTTTTACAAGTGGAGAAGCTCCATTCCTAAAAAATAACCTCCTTTCAAGTATGTGCAGTTATCAGTCCAAACCAAAGTGCCTAATACATTAGAAATGTAGTCCATCATGCTCTGAAATCCACATTCCAAAGTGTAGAACTCAGCCTTGTTACACAGACTGTCATGGACTGTGTTATTTTTACATTTAAAATGTATTTTTTTGGGATCTTGGCATAGCATAACGTTCATCTGAGAAATGAAATCTCCCAAAGAAGATGATCAGTCACTATACGGATGGTAACAGGAGTCTGTGCTGTAAGTCCTCTTGCAGAGTTGTCTTCAGCTGGATCAGGAGATACTTCCCAAACGCCTGCTTGGCTCATTTCTTATACTCCAACTGATTGTGGTTCTGAATAAGCGCCCCAGCACAAGTATGTTCCTTCATGATTGATACTCCTCATTATAGTTAATGTGAACCACATGCAAAATGCCCTTCAACAGCCTCTATATAAAAGACCATTTTATGTGATCATTTCTGTATTGGCAGCAACAGTTTCAAATGAGTATTGACAAATATTTTATCTCTGTACAAACTGACTCATTTTGCAGCAGGGACCATTGAGGGTAGTCTCTGGAAGTCATCCGCTAGACTGGGTGTCAAACAGCTTGGAGGAGTCTCAAGAATCATCGCAAATTACTGCCAGTAGGGCTCCTGCACTAACTAGCCAGGTAGCTAATTGTGAAAATGGCCAGAAACCCAGCCAGTCACCCAGTTCCTAGTGTGTCCATTGTCACCAGCCAGGCCATTGTCTAACCTCTGCCGATGACCTGCTGGGTTGCTCCTGAGCCATCCCCAAATGGAACAGGTGTACTGGGTGTGTACACAGGCACAGCCCTGATACCCAGCTGCATTGCAGATATCACTAAATAGCAGGCTTGATTTTCATACTTGAATCTCATTTATGGTTAAATTCTACAGGTCTTGCCACAATATTTTTGTTTGCATTTTAATCTTTTATCTTTCTGTGCCTGTGCCACATCTTGACTTCATATGGGGAACATTATAGAAGTTGTATTTAGTTGCTGTGTTGAAATAGCCTGCTGGCTGTTTATGCTTTCCCCACTCCATGTAAACAAGCGTGTTCTCTCGAATTGCTAGGGGCAACATGGTAGTCTGTCTTTGTCTGGCTCTGATTTAATCTTAGCTCATTTTTCTCATTTTACTCACATATTCTCATTTGGCATATGTGATCTCTCATCCGTTTTATTCAGTATCCAGGTCTCTTTCATCAATATCCATTGAAAACTTTTTACCTCTTCCAGAGTTAGACAAACCCTCAGCAGTAGTGTTGTCTCATAGTTTATTACTATGGGTATATTGCTTTTAATGTGGACAGAAACGTCACACACGTTTCATTACAACCTGCATTCCCGTAACACACAGGGAATCCCTTTCTGACTGATTTCCTGTCATTTGTGTCCTCTTTCAGGTAACTGTGTTGCAGCACTACTTAGGTTTCAAGGGGTTTTGCATTCAAAAATTTTTCTAGCAATCCTTTTTCCTTGGGAACCCACAGTCTGAGGAGGGCTCTCTTTTCAGTCTGTCATTTCTAGCTGAAGATGTAAACTAGCCAGGCTGGATTTTTTATTTTTATTTCCCCCCCCCCCCCCCCCCCCCCCCCATCAAAATGAGAGTGTTAGCCAATATTGCTGGACTTAAGTAGAAAAAGAGCTGATCTGTAAAATACCACTGTCTCCTTCCAAATCTGTAAGGCAATGGAACCCAATCTCACTTTACTTCATGAAGGAGACTGACACTGTGCTAAGATCTAGGTACCTATTTAATCTCTATTTTGTCCTTCTGTATAATCTTTTTGTTTATATACACTTTACTCCTCCTTTTTTTTTTTTTAATACAAACCCTTTACAAACACAGCAAAGGAAGACTTTACTGGGCAAGTATTTTTCTGTTTTAAATCTTCGCAATGCTGTGAAACTCTGGAGTAGGTGCAACCAGTTGGGTTTGCCTGATGCTCTGCCCTTACACAGGAAGACACTGTCTTATGCTTTTTAAGAGAGGTTTCTCTCTAAATGGCAGGACACGTCCTTGCACAAACACCCCATCCATCTACTCTCTGTACCTTCTTCGTGTCACTGCTTCTGAAGAAACAAATCATTCCTTTTGATAGGAATTAATCCTTATTACAAGCAAAATGCTAGACTAAATCATACACACTTCAGTAAAAAGCTATGCTTTTGAGCTCTTGACTGCAAAACTGAGGAAAAAAAAAAGGGAACAAAACAGGAAAACAGGGAAATGAGGTATAGTCTTGCAGGAGAGCTGACATTTAAGTCTTTCCTTGTGTATCACCACAGGTCTTTCGGGCCCAGTTTAGCCGTGTGGTCTGATGACTAAGTTGGTGCTGCCCACCTGGGTACTTTCCCTCAGAGCTTGTGATGGGGATCTTGGCCTTCCTGTTTGCAGGGCAACTCACTGTTTACAAGCATTTCAAAGAGGGTGAAACTTCAAAGTAATGTGACAAGAATACATCTACTCAATTAATATCTAATTTATAGACCTTATTGTACTGAAGTTGTCTTCATCTATTTGGACTCAGTGGATGAAAATGAGGCATCTAAAGATGATTCTCCTTTGATGTACAAGAAGACTGTTCATGTTTATCTTTTTGCTCAGGGAGTCAATTAAATTTCAGCTGTAGACTCACATCAGAAATTTTCTTAATTTATACCAGATTACATAGTAAGGTATCCCTATACAGAAAAATGTCTAGACACCAAACATGCACCATAGTACAACAATTGGAGTTATGAACACAGTATTCAAATGAAGAAAATTCTGTTATATCTATTCTTGTCCATAACAGGGACTACAAAACAACATGCCAACCAAATAATAATAGTAATGAAGGCAAGAAAAATACCCCTAGACACTTAAATAGAATACAGTTTTTGTTTCCACTGGATACTGCTAGCAGTAGTCAAGATATATCTTACACTTAGCTTCTTATGGTCTTGCATAGGTCACAAGTAATGTAGGTAGTTCATTATTTTCTCTGCTCACATGTTGAAGGGCTTAGAGAATTCTTTTTCTTTTTCTTTTAAAAATTCCTCACCCAGGATGTGGGCTAATCAGAGGGTATATTTTTCCTCTCTCATGTATTCCTGAAACTGCTATAACTTTTTGCTCTCTCAGTCAAAGTACCCTCTCTCATTACTGACATAATTAGATTTCTGATCCTTAGCTTTCCACACAAAGGGTAAAATTTACTCTTGCTCATATCACTGACCCAAGCCTTAAGTGTCTGCAAGTATATGCTGAACACTGAAGTGAAGGACAGGTCCTGTGTTAGTCTTCCCAGAGCAGTGAATTTCACCCTTCAGTGCTTCACAGATCCCAGAGAAGTCACTTATGCTGGCTGGTAATGGCAAAGTTTCACTAGACTGTTCCAGCAACCATAATAAATACAGTTTGAGTTAATTTTCCTATGTGTCAAACTGCTACACTGCACAACAAAAATGATTTTTAGCATATTAATCAAGCAAAATAAGAGGAATGCAGAGTCATCCTATTATAACCTTCATGACTATAACATCTGAGAGGTGTCAAATGCCATTCTCTCTGCATGCTTAAAAATCCTTTTATGCTGCTATATCACCCCAAAGAAAATAAGCTATATTTGCCAGAAATAAATTAAAAAAAAAAATCAGTATGCAAGTCTTTTTGATGTTACTGCTGTGTTGAACTACAAATGAGTAAGGGAAGTTGCATAATTTAAAGTTACTCTTTTAACCAAAGTAGTTAAGATAGCAAAATATTTTAAGTAGCAAACATGTCTGAGATCAAAAGAGAAGAAAATTCTGGTAAAAAAATTGTGTAAAAAAATTCTGGTGTGTAGAAAAGCAATCTTTCTTATGACATTGCTCTTAACAACCAAATGGCTGTCAAATGACTGTTTGGGGACAAACAGTTTATAGAAGCAGAAAGCTGTGTAGACTTAGGTAAATTACTAATAATATAAATGAGATCTACATGGTATGAAGACATACTAATCCTAAACTACTCTTTTTTCCAGGATGTCAAATGTCTTATAGGACAAAGTCTGATTCAGTAGCAGTCAAATGACTGATTTATAATAGCCTTCCTTGAGATTTAAGAGACATTTGCAATTTTTTTTTCTCTCTTTATGGCAAGTCTGGAATAATTTAAGTCCCTCATATACATGAATGAATTTTTCTGTAGCTTTACTTCTAATGATGGTTGGTTCAGGCAAATGGTAAAAAAAACTCCAAAGAAAAATGGTAAAAAAAACTCCAAAGAAAAATGGTAAAAAAACCTCCAGCCTGTGTCTTCACTTAGAGCACAGCAGCATTCAAGAGTAGACAGACAGAAATGTTCAGGATTCTGTCTTATAATTATGTGTGTTTAGTGTGTTATTATGTATACTTGTTCTTTTGGAATAGTGTTTTTTATTTAATAGGCCTAAAGGTACACTCTTGTAGGAAGAGTCTCATTTGAAGTCGTGCTGAGCACCCACAGATCCACCCACAAGCCACTTCTGGGGAGCAATTATGGCAAAGTTTTGAATTCTTTCTACAAAACCATACTAAATACAGCTGTCAATAATTTTCTTACTGAAACAGAATTCCTCTTGTTAAAGTCCATCTTTATTCCCTGCTCTGTACTGAATAAAACTCAAGTCCTTAACCATAGCTTTTTAAGTTTCATAAATGCACTTCCCTATATTCTCTGCTCTTTTTGGAGCTATTAAATAACAGTAATAATAAAAATAGCCTCAGGCATGCTCTTCAAATATCTTGTCATTCAGTGTCAAAACCCAATTTCCCACTGCCCCTCTCATTTAGATTCATAAACTTAATTTTGCAGATCTTTCGTTCCCTCTCTAGGTATATGAAATCTAAATGAATTCATTAAAAAAAAGAAATTCTGTCTGAAAGATATGCTAAGATACATGCCAACAGCTATGCTGGGACAGTTGAAGTTTTAATATATTTGGTTTATTTTCATTAAAAATGCTCATATTTTCTTCTCTTTTTCCACTGTTTCTGTATGTGCTTTCTATTCCTGCACTCGTCTGCATTCAGTTGAGACTTTTCCCTTTCTTCCTTTTTACTCTGTGGAAAAGTCAAGAAAATTTAAAATATAATCTTTCTTCAATGATTTAGTAGAATTAAAAGGAGATTCATAACTCAACTACATAATTACAGAGGGAGAATTTGGAATATTTTTTTAAAAGTCTATTTTTTAAAAATATATATATTTTCATTTAATCTCTATTGAACTCTGTGGAAACTTTCCATTTTTATGGTCTATTATCCACACTTGCACATAAACAGAAAATTGTACCTAGTAGGGTTTACATTTCAGTTATATTTAAAAATACACACTGGATTTTGTTATGGCAGCTTTTCCATTTGCCAATGAAATTTGGTCTATACGATCCTGTGCTTGTCCTTTCTGCCCATCTAGGCCAAATCTCTCTTTTTTGCTCTTTTTGATAACTAAGATCTATTGACTGTATGGTGCATTGTCTTTGACAGGTGATTAGGAAGCAAGAACAACCTCTGAAAGCCAGGCTGGCTTCTATTTAAAGATTTACATATTTAGCAGACACTATGCTTTTTTTTTTTTTTTCACTAGCATCATCTGTCCTGCCCTCATTGGGCATGACCATTTTTTACAGCCTTTCTGGAACCCATTTTCCTGTTTCTCCCATCTTACAGTGGTGTCTACCTATGAGAAGGCTCGATGTGAACACAGGGAAGGGTCATATTGGATCAGGAAGCAGCACCAGAACAGACTGATGACAAAATCTGACTCTTGAGCATCTTAAACCAATGTTAGAGGAGAACAAGACACTTAAGGCAGAAAAAAGTTACAATATCTCTCTAAACAAATGTCTCCAGCCTCCTTTCTTCATAAGCTTATGTATATATATGTATAGAAATGTAACTGATCATATAGTTTTAATGCCCATAGCTGCATTTCATTTCTGCTGCCTACTCTGAGTATTGACACAGTTTAAGTGGCTGCTTGGAGCTCTATTTAAATAATAATAAAAAAGATATATTTTTATTAAACATATATGGAAGTTAAATTCTGTATTTCATCTTTCTTTCTCTTTGAAACCACTTGACAGATAGCAATGCAAGAATATTGATTCTGAAGGTAGGTATTTTTGCAAGTGACTTAAGGTATAGGTAAGAAATCCAGGAAGGTGTTGATGACCAAATTCAGGAATTGATTCTTGAAATTGCTGAGATATAAACACTTCCCAGAGGGTTTACTTGATTGATTTAATAAGAATTCCTGAAAACTTTCTCACATTTACTTCCCACTCTTCAACATCTTGATTTTTGCTCTGCCTGTGTCATTTATAAAGGTATCTGTGGGAGTCTGCACCTAATTTAAAAATGCTGTCCAGATTCTTCATTAGATATTATTTATTACTATCTTCCTGCTTAAGGAAAAAAACATATACTCTTTAGAAGGATTCAGCAAGTCCAGCAAAAATAAGAAATGTTTTGTTGAGCCATGTTAAGTAGCTTATAACATACCTAGTTATCTGTCATCTTTCCAGAAACAGATTGGCTATTACAGATGACAAACCCATTGAACTTAAAATAGAATCATAGAATCATAGAATGGT
>NW_010341346.1:0-8559 GCF_000700745.2 Antrostomus carolinensis
TGTAGGCTGGCGGGGCTGCGGTCACTTCCTCAGCCCTGCCTTGGGCTCTGTCCCTAGCGCAGGGGCACAGAGAGCACAGGCTGCACTGCAGTTCCCAAGGTGAAGCACCTCTGTTTTGCACAGCGTGTCCGTGTGTCCGTCAGGACCCAGAGTGTCAAACATCCTGTGCGTCTTTCCGGGCTGGATGCTGACTGTGGGCCCAGACAGACCCCGGCAGCAGCCCACTGAGCCTTGGCCAAGGTGCCTGCAGAGCTGGGGCCCTGCTGACAACGTGGATGCTGTCACCTGCCTGTCACTTTGGACAGTTTTCTAATATCTGGCCCGCTAGCTGCTAAAACAAAAGAGATGTGCCTGTTCCCTCGTGCACTCACGGGGAAGCACTGAACTCTGACGTAGCGCAGGATGAGAGTGGGATGCATTAAACCCTGACCTCAGCCTCCTTGTGATCGCTGACCTTAGCTCGCTCCCGAGTCAAATGCATGTCTTGGAGAAGTCTCTTGCTGTAATAAGTTATTTAGAAGTGCCCATCTGACTCCATGCTGCTTTTTTCAAGTCTCTGCTGTAGAACAAAGCTACATCATGGCAGCAAAATGGCAATTTTTAAGTAAGTGTTAAAACGTACGACTTTTTATATTGTAAATTACTGATTACCTAACCCTATTGAAATGCAATTGCCATAGTAACAAATAACAGTATTGTCGCTCTCAGTCTGGGTCATACGTATGCCCTGACCTGCTTTGCACTGCTTTTGATTGATCTTGCATTTTCTAGTTGGACTGAATGGTGACTAACAGTAGGTTTTGTACTGTCAGCTTGTATTTTTTATTTGTACATATGTAAAATATTTCTTGTCCAAAGATGCATTTCTGGTTTTAAGGCACCATACTGTATTGCTGGGATAATGAGCACAAAATACCGTAACATTCGGGACAGACTGATTCCAAGTCTTTGCTTCACCTTCTTCCAGTCAGGTAAATAATTTTCTAAAGCTGCCTCTAAAGCAAGGCTGTGTGATTGGAAAGCAGAGACCAATTTGGTTGCAGGTGTGTCATATTTGGACAAAATAATTAAAGCTATGTCATTTGCACCAGCTCTGGAGGTTTGGGTGACCCCTTGGAAGTGCTCGTTTACTTGGAGGTTGCAGCACCATTTTTAGTTCGCATTTATCCTGCAGGAAAGCAAAGCCAGACCTCACTGCCAGGCTTCACAAAGGCCAGATTGATGATGCCGACATCGACAAATGAACATACCATGGCAGCCTGGTCATTTGGCTCAGGTTCACTTGAAGTTCAAATCCACTCCACGCTGTAGTACCATGCCCATCTCATCCATCTTTCGTCTTTCTGCTTGTAACTTGTTCTGTAGTTTTCCGTGGCATCCGTTTATGGCTTCTCCTGAGGCTTGGTGGACACCGCAGGTAGGCAGAAGCCGTCTGCAGTCCTCGTAGCTTTGGGTGAAGGAGCTGTGGAGAGCTGACCTTCCCTGCTACTGGTGGTGGAGGAGTGAGGGCTGTGGGCTGGTGCAGGGCAGAGGCTGCAGAGCTTGGAGATGGGGAGACGGCTGCCAGGAGCTCCTCCTCGAGCTGCATCTTCCCATGCTGAGGGCAGGGCTGACTGCGCAGCAGCCCGAGTGCTCGGCGAGGAGCGGGTTGGGATAGGTGCAGAGCCTCACGTGCAGTGGGGCCCTCCCTGGTTGTGTCTCAGAAAAATGGGTGCAGACCTTCGAGTCCCTTCCTGTGAGATTCAGGTTGGAGAGCCATCACGAGTTAAAACTGGTGCTTTAATGTTTATAGGAACAGTCAGGTTTGCTCAGCCTTCTTAGACAGCAAGCTCAGCTTTCTCTTCAGTGACCTACAAGAAACACTGGATGCCTCAAAACACAGGACATGCAGCTGGGACAAGCGTCGAAGAAATCTTCAGGATGCATTTGTATAGTTGGTTCTTGCTCTTCCCTCTGACACTGGGCTAGCAAGGCTGCTTCAGGGGTGCATCTGTAAAGAAACTCAAGAGATCAGTTTCATCTTCCCAGTGTGTTTCTGCAGCGTGGCGCTGCAGGGAAAGCGTGAAGAGAACAAATGCAGTTCTCGTGGTACATGCAGTAAGAGGTGTTCTGAGCAAAGAGCTGTGGCTGCTGCAAGCCAGCTGAGCTCTCAGACCTGCAACCAAAGGCTGGAAAACTGGGCATTTCCAGAGGGGAGAGGGCTCGGAGCCAGTGCTTGGAAGCATGAGACACAGCGCGGGGTGGTTGACTGTATGTGTTGTCTTCAGTCCACTGGTTATAGGAAGCCTTTTGCACCTCTGAATCCCCAAGACCATGGGCATCAGGTCAGCCTTTCCACAGGCAGGTTTTATTTGCTGTTCCGTAATGTCTGTACTCACAGCAGCTCGTTGCAAGGCTGGTCCTTGCGTCCTCGCAACAAGTCCTCCCCGTTGGGATGTGCCACAGCCAGTCAGTACCAGCATCTCTGCATCTTCCTCCCTCCCTGTCCAAAAGGTGACTGTGGTGGTGTTGGCCCAGGCAATAAATATCCAGGGATCCTGATGTTGATGTTTTCTGGCTTGGAGAAGCCTTCTGGAGTGTTAGGGAAGGGGATGAGTCAGTGGAAAGCGACAGAAATGGCTTTGCAGAGCTTTCCCAGATGTGCTTGGCTGCCTTGCCTCTACTGCTAGAACAAAACCACTCTCTAGGTAGCTTAATCTTGTGGCTGATGGAGAAATTAGTTTGCCAAATTATTGTAGGTGTGCAACAGAGACAGAAAAGCAGCAGTGAGGGGTTTGCTTACTGTAAAGTACACCTTCTGATGTGAATTAGCAGTGACACGCCGCCTCCTGGATTTCTCACAGCAAAGAGTAGGTAGCGTGCCGAGACGGCTTGTGGGCCATCCCGGCCGGGCTGTGCTGTCTCATGTGTTAACAGTGGAAAGGCAAGAAATTAGTCCAGAAAGTAACGTAGAGTGTGAACTTTGTGATAAAATTCAAGTGTGGACAGTCGTAGCAGGTGTCTTCCCTGTGGGAGCATCTCGTAGCTGTAGTTACATAGGAATAACCTTTGTCAGACTTTTTCCCTTCGCCTGTCACCGAGTTTGCCCGCGGTGTTTGTAGCAGAGGGTCCCCGGGAGCCTCCTGTGTAGTGAGAGGTGGTTGATCGTCTGTAGCTTTGGGCTTGTTTGGTTTCACACCCACCCCTGCTCCTCCTGGTTTCCTGAGCTCTTCAGACTGAACCCGCACACCGCAGAGCCTGGAGAATCCCGCCGTGGGCACGGCACGTGCTGGGTGGACACTGGTGGCAAGGGCATGTGTCCGCAGGTCTGGGCACCTCCTCGTCAGTGGGGCCCTAAAAATCTCCTCGGGGAGGGAAAATGGGATGCGGCACCTTTGGAGCTGGCTGGTCCCACCTTGGCCTTCCCCTCCCCACTGCCCCTGGGTGACACAGGGTCTGTCTGCCCAGATCTGCCCACCGGCCACTCTCCCAAGGCAGCCTGGCCAGGGTGGCAGCAGCCATGTCCCGCCAGAGAGCCATTCCCTCTCCCAAAGGGCACGCACCTCTCGCCGCATTCAAATAATTACCTCAACCTTCGAGCCTTGACCAACAGCCGGGAATCTCCCGGCAGCGGGGCAGCCGAGCGGTGTGGGTGTTGTTATCCTGAGCCATAAAACTCCGACAGCGTCGCAGCGGGGAGCATGCTCCTCTGCTCGTGAAAAAGCTCAGTAAGGTGCTGCTCAGATCATTCAATACAGGGAAACCAAACAGTTTGGATATTCTGGTTGTTTATTGTGAACTTGTTTCCTAACAGCAACACTTTTAAATGTCATAATGCAAATAGAGAGAAGCCTTTAATGCAGTTGCAAAGGGTTTTTCTAAGATGCTATGCATTTGTTGGGTTATTGAAAGTGAATTTCCTGTGCATTAATCTTATGAATGTTACTATGTTTTATATTTATTTTAGGTGACCCTCCTGTATTTTACAAAGGGAAGTTTCATTGTGTGATAACTTAGTCTGTATTCTTAATATAATTTGTTAAATAAAACTTGTTTTAATCAGTTTATTCTCTGTGCTTCGTGTTGTTAAAATTGGAATTCAAGAACCTTAAAATGCCACAGCTCTGACTTGCAGGAGTGGAAAGGGACGTCCCTTGGGACCAGCCACTCTTTTCCTTCTGTGCCATCGTTGTGTTGACTTCTCCAGATCCCAAACCTGGGTGTTTTGAAAGAAGTTAAAAACATCGGGAGGAGAGAAACGTGAGTCAGTGCTTATTCTGAACTGAGCTGCTCTGCAGTGGCTGCGGCACCTGGAGCCGCTCCTGTTCCTTGATGTAATCACAGGTTTTCTGGGTGCAGGTGACGCTTCTCACGGTGGCCCTGGACTGCAGCAGGCGTTGGGCTTTGCGCCCTGACGGACAGAACGGTGCAGGGTCGGCCTCGTACCCCACGAGGGCACAGAGCAGGGCAGCAGGTACCCACGTGGCCGGTGGCAACGAGTCCCCACAGGGAAAACAGAGTTCTCAGCTAGGGAGAGGCTAAGGCTGCACTAAAACTGAAAATTGTTATTCTTTGTGCTAAATTATTCTTCTAAACTTGGCCCAAGCTGGTGGTGCACAATACAACCTCCGGCATCTTCTCTCACCCCAGCCAATATTTCTGTTTCACTCATTTTGAGTGGCCTTTGAATTCAAAGAGATTAATACCCCAGTTCCCGACATTCTCTTCAGGCACATGTTTTTATAACCTCCTTTTGAAAGCGAGTACCACTTGTTCCACCGAAAACTAAGGAACTGCATCTTGGAGCTGCTGTGGGAGCCGTCAGCAGCACCTGATTGAATATCCCAGCTGGGGAGTGGGCGGCGTGGGGGGGACATAAACCAGAGTGGGTCCATCCCACACTCCAGCTCGTGTCTTCCCGTGTCGGCGTGCGGCCGGCAGGCAGGTGAGCGGCCTCGGAGCCGTCACTGAGCGGGTGATGCCTGCCTGGTGAACACCAAAGCCACTTCTGCCTCACGAGCTGTTGCCACAGCGTGGGCTCTGCTCTGTGGCACGGGAAGCTGCATGGGGCTGTGTGTCTGCTGCCTGGAAATACAGCCGAGATTCCGGGGACGTCTGCCGGGGAGGACCCTCATCCCACAGCCCGGGTTTGAGTTCGTGGTTGGACCCAGGACCACTCGTACGGCACAAGCTGCCCTTCCTCCCACTGCTGGTGAGTGGCACTGCTCTCCTGGGAGGCCTCTGGGATCGCTCTGCTGTTGAAATACTCCAGACTTGACTGAAATCCCAGTATTTCTGCTCAGCCTCCAATCTTCGTGTTTCCTAATTCAGCTGCTCAGAATTTTGAGGTAATTATTGAATGTTAAAAATAATAATTCTTCACCAAATCTCTCTGCTGTTTCTGCAGCGTTTCTTCTGAAACAGCTGTGACCTAAGGAGTTGCTGTTCCTGGTGGTAATGAGCTGGAAGAGGATCCCATCATTCAGAGCAGCAGTGATGCTCAGAGCCTGGGGAAGCAAAGGCTTTCCCCCTCTTCCCTGCCTGCTTCCCGGAGACATCCCTGTGCCCCGCCAGACAGCGGGTGACGCTTTGGTCAGAGGTGTTTTGCTCACAGGCCAAAGCTGGTGCCTGGACACGGTGTTCAAAAGCACAAGTTGGCCAAGATGAGAAAAACCAACAGAAAGAAAACCCAGAGCCTCACCTGCCGTGTCCCTCAGTGCCGTCAGAACCCGAGCAGCGTTTCCTTTTGTTATGAAAACAAATCTTCATGTGCTGAACAGCTCGAACAATATGCTCTGATATTTCAGTTCCTTCTCCTGTGTTTGTCCCTTTTTGGACAAACTAAATTTGAATTTCATAGAATCATAGAATCATAGAATGGTTTGGATTGGAAGGGACCTTAAAGATCATCCAGTTCCAATCCCCCTGCCGTCAGCAGGGACACCTTCCACTAGATCAGGTTGCTCAAAGCCTCATCCAGCCTGGCCTTCAACACTTCCAGGGAGGGGGCATCAACAACTTCCTTGGGCAACCTGTTCCAGTGTCTGACCACCCTCACAGTGAAGAACTTCTGATTTGTCTGCAAAGGGGTTTTTGATGCCGAGCGGCGAGCTCAGCTGGCGCCGAGGGGCCGTCGCCACGAGCCCTGCGCAGGGTCCCAGCTGGTGCCCGTGCTGTGGTGCAGAGCCCTGGCCGGTTGAGAGCACCGACCCCCCGGGCCATCAGCCTGTCTGGGCCCTCGGCCTTGGCTCAACACGGCCCTTCCACGTCCACCGAAGGTCCCGGGTGTCTGCAGGGACCTGCCTGCCCAGGAGCATCCCTGGGCGGGTGCAGAGGGTGCAACCAGAGTGCTTTACATTGTTCATCATACTCAGAATTTGGTTTCTAAGGAAAATTTCTAATTTCTTCTGCTCTGCTCAGCGCTCCCGGCACCAGGAGTGGCCGTTTGGCTCCAGCGAGGTGTCTCCTGGCCGCTCCTGCCCCAGGGAATCCCTCCTTTCGCCAAAGGGAAGCAGCAGGCGCGAGGGCTGGAAGGAGCCGGCCGTGTCCCCGCGCTGTTAGAGGCTCTTGGGCTTTGTGTGCCTGTGGCTTTGCTGTTGTTGTTTGTTTTCTTTTCTTCTCTCCCTCCTACGGCTTTAAAAATTAACTTGCCTGGGGAGTTTCTCAAAATCTTTTCCTTTCCCTGAAATGATGGATAAGCCATGTAACTGATTGTCATGGCCCTGGAGAGGATAAACATCTTCTGCTGTTTAAAATAAAACCTCCTCACTTCTTGGTTAATAAGTGTTGAAAGAAGCATAAATAGAAATAACACAGGATTTCCATGACTAACAAGATGACCACATCAGTGAATGTTGTTTGGGGTTAAAAATGACTCAGCTCTTGCTTCCCAAGGGGAAGATGTTTTATCCCAGCGCAGGAAAAGCTGCCAACAGTACTTTGAAGGTCTGGCAAACTCAGCAGCGCCTGGATTGTGAACTGGGAAGTGTTTGAATGCACAGTTAAAAAAAAAAGAAAAGTCCTAAACTCCGCTCCATGTGTGCAGATTTCTCGAAGATAAAGGAGCCCACAGCTTTATCCAGCTTGTGCTGACTCTTTTCTTTTCAAAAGCCTTTTCAGATGTTTTCACTTTTCTGCTTGCTTTGTTGAAAGATGTAAAAATTTAAGACAACCACAAAGTAAACATTTCAAAACTTTCTATTCTGAAAATTAGTGACATTTTCAAAATCCCTTGAATTCCATTTCTGCGCTATCAGAAACAAAGATGTTTGGGGGTTTTTTGATTGACAAGTTTTCCAGGGAAGGTTTTGTTTATTGATAACCTTTCTTTTATTTTTCAAAGAAAATAGATTTATTGTTCAGTAGAAACACTAGATAAGTAGATGTCTTGTCAAAATAAAGCAGGTTTTCTTTATTAGAGTGAAATAGTAATGAACTCATCTGCTTCCAATATTTATAAAGAGTAGGGAAGGCCATTAATTCTACTGCTTGTGAATAAAACCATCTGTGATTTCTTTCCATTTGATGTGTTTTGGTTTTAATATACATTTTTCACAAATAAGTGCAGGGATTTTTTGTGAAAATGTCACATTCAGAATCTCATAAAGAAAGAACGCAAAGAGGGGGAAACGAAATGTTTTGTTAGCTAAGTAATTTCTCACCTTGCACAGAGAATAAAATTCATGCCAACTTTAACACATTAGGCGACAGAATTACATGTTCAGCTCTAATGCAATCCATGACACGTAACAAGGCAAACAGGGGATGTTTGGAAGTTTGTTTTCCTTTGGGAATCTACACTAATCTGTCCTGACACGTGAATTAGAACGTTATGAGCTTCTTCAGGGAAGCAAAACGGTAGATGCCTCTTTTTAAAGCAAAGCAGAAGTTAAGAAATTGGGCAACGTGTCAAGGAGAAAGAGCCCGACCAAACCGTAACGCGGTTCTCTGGAGGAGCCGGGTTCCAGGCGGGTGGTTTTTTTCCACCAGCAATGCTGGGAGTCTCATGACATATTTCTACTGAGGCTGAAATTTGACCTCTAGAATTTTGCTCGATTAAACCAAAAACTGCGAGAATACCCCAAGTGGGACCACTTTGTAGTTTGACTTGTGAGTGTTGGATCTTAAATTAAACCGAGTATTCATCCAGCTGCTCTGCCAGATTTTATTTTACAGTCTTCCCACCGACTCCTGCGACGGAGACCGTACGGCATCGCAGCTTTCCAAAACTCTACCTGCTTACGTAAAGGAACGTGCTGCCAATATGGGCTGCTGATAAAAAAAGTCCAACCCAAAATCCAAGTAATCCCCTCTGAGGGGTTTTTACGGGAATAGGCCCTTAAATGCTCCACACTCAGCTGAGCGCCTCTCAGGAAGGTTTGATGTCCTTATGTATTTTAAGGCCCCGATTTAACATCCATTCAGGTTCAACGGGACTGAAGCAGATCCTTGGGGGTTCCTCCGAAACGGACGCGAGGGAGTAAAGAAACCTGAAATCCAACAACACTGGTCCTCACCCAGCTCCAGAACTCCTGGTGCTTCGGCGCAGGGCGGGCACTGTCCTGGGGAGCGATAACCAGT
>NW_010341347.1:0-208 GCF_000700745.2 Antrostomus carolinensis
CCTATAAATATATATATATATTTTTTTTCCCGCTCCCCGAAGAGGAGAGGAACTCTGCTGCCAGGGCGTCTGGCAGCCGCCGAGACACATGAGCAAATAGCTGCCTTTGCATGGGTTTGGTTTGAAGTAGTTTTTACTTGTCCTCGAGCTGAACAGAGCTCCCCAGAGACAGCAGGAGGCTGCGTGGGACGCGGGACCGGTGCTGGCC
>NW_010341347.1:366-575 GCF_000700745.2 Antrostomus carolinensis
TTTTCCCCCTGTGCCCTCGGCCCCCATCAACCGGGTGGGCGGCTGACACCCCACACGGCTTGTTTTTTGTAAAGGGGGGGAAGAGCAAGGGCTGTTCCTGCTCAGCCACGGCCTCCACCCTGCATGTGCCGTGCTCGCTGGTGAGCAGGGCTGGGGGACACCAGCTCCCTGGGAGGTGCCTGGCCCCTCGCCCAGCCCGGACGATAGGG
>NW_010341348.1:0-703 GCF_000700745.2 Antrostomus carolinensis
CCTGACCTCTCTCCATTGCAGTGATCCGAGCAAAGGCCGTCTCTGCGAAAGAGGTGGATTCGGGGAACGATATATACGGGAATCCGATCAAACGAATCCAGTATGAAATCAAGCAGATCAAGGTACCGGGGCACATCGGGGCAGGAGGTGGGGGGACAGGGCAGCCTCCGCGCTGGTCACTCACTCCCGCTCTTTTTCTCCAGATGTTTAAGGGCCCTGACCAGGACATAGAGTTCATCTACACGGCTCCGTCCACCGCCGTGTGCGGCCGGCTGCTGGACACCGGCGGGAAGAAGGAGTATCTCATCGCAGGTGGGCGGCCGTGAGGGACAGTACTCAGGGGACATTGATGGCACCACTGGCCCCGCTGCCTCATGTGTCTCCCAGGACATCTGTGATGTGTGTGCCCGCTCCCTAGGAATGGGACCCCCTCCTGCTCCCACCACCAGCCCTTGGTGGACCCCCCAGACATGTCCTGGCCATGCTTGGCAGCACCCGGCGTGGCAGGGGCAGTTCGGGGTCAAATCTCTGCTCCCCGGGGTTCACTGGGGACAGTGCACAGCAGGAGGGGCCAGGTTGCATTGGCCTGCAGACCCCCGGGCTGGGCTGAGCCCCAGGCACCCCGTGTCTAACGTGGGATCGTGGGGTGACCCTCTGAGCAGTCTGTCTGGCCTCTCCCCAGGCAAGTCAGAGGGCAACGGCA
>NW_010341348.1:766-1071 GCF_000700745.2 Antrostomus carolinensis
CCTAAAGCAGCGGTACCAGATGGGCTGCGAGTGCAAGGTGAGCAGCTGGGCTGCCCCCCACTCCCCACACTGCTGGGGGCCCCAAGGCAGGCGTGGGCTCCACGGCAAGATGCTCTTCCTCATCCTTCAAGGATGATGCTGTGCAGGGGGCACAGCACATGGGTGGGGATACGGGAAGGGCGGCCGAGCCTCCAGCTCTCTCTGGCTGGGCACCAAGGTCAGCCCTGGGACCTGCACCCAGGGGTTCCCTCACAGACCCCCTCACATCTGGGTCACAGCTCTGCTGTGCCCTGCAGA
Source organism: Antrostomus carolinensis (assembly GCF_000700745.2). Classification (NCBI taxonomy): domain Eukaryota; kingdom Metazoa; phylum Chordata; class Aves; order Caprimulgiformes; family Caprimulgidae; genus Antrostomus; species Antrostomus carolinensis. The sequence goes on from NW_010341348.1 coordinate 1,064, forward strand.
GATGGGGC
>NW_010341349.1:0-811 GCF_000700745.2 Antrostomus carolinensis
AAATCGTTAAGACCCCCCCCACCTCCCGGTTCACCGGTGGAGGGTCTTTAGTGAGTCGTTATGACCGACCCCTCCTCAATGTGTCTGGTCCAAGCTCCGGTTCGCCGGTGTAAAGTCCCGGTGAAACGTTAAGAGCTCCGGGGTACGCGGTCCAAGCTCCGGTTCGCCTCTATGAGCCCCGGGGTACCCGGTCCAGGCTCCGGTTCGCCTCTCCGAGCCCCGGTGTATCCGTCCCAGGCTCCGGTTCGCCTCTCCGAGCCCCGGTATATCCGTCCCAGGCTCCGGTCAGTCGTTACAAAGCCCCGGTTCACCCTTATAACCCCCGGTGCATCCGTCCCAAGCTCCGGTTCTCCGGTATAAAAACTCCCGGTTCTTCTTTCCCCAAAACCCCGGTATATTCCGTTCTTCTCAAGCTCCGGTTTGATTGATACCGAATCCCGGTTCGCCGTTATCAACTCCCGGTAAATCCGTTCTTAAGCTTTCAATTCTCCCGGTAGAAAGTCCCGGTTGATGGTTAAAAGCTCCGGTAAATCCGTTCCCACGTTCAAAGTCGTTATGAACTCCCGGTATATTCGTTTCCTTGCTCAATCTTCTGCCGGTAATACCGGTTTCCCCACCGGTTTATCCCCCCACGGTCTCCGGTTTTTATGAATGAACGACTCACGATCGCGCGGTCGCTTTATACGCCGATGCCCCTCCCCCTTTACTGACGTCACACCCACCACCGGCTCCGTTTCAAGACCCCCGGGACCCCTTAAACCCCGTTATCACCCTCGTTCCCTTTCCCGTTATCGTTTTAGAACTCCCGGTA
>NW_010341350.1:0-664 GCF_000700745.2 Antrostomus carolinensis
TTAAGCAATAGATAACTGCAGAGTTCAGTGACTATGAAAGCACAAAGTTCCCAGGGATGTCACTGGAATATCAAAAAGCAGAGCACAGAAAGCAGCCCTCATACAAATCGAGAACTATAATTCAGCCTCTTCACTGAGTGAATCCAACACAGTCCAGCTAGCAGCTTTCTCACCCTTCACAGAAGAATCAGGACTCTAGGGAAAGTAATCTAAAATGAAGAGTAGGCAATTCATAAGCTTGTTAAAGCTGATGTGTAGAGTAGCCCTTTCACAGTACAGCAAAGTTTATTTTGTTCTTGTTTTATTTTGTTTAATTTATGACCCAATTCTATGTTATCTACTCAGACATTTCATTACAGGTACATGTTTCCATGCAGAGACCGACTCCATCTAGATCCCAACTCAATATATATTCATTAGGACACTTATCTTACCACAGTTATACCCCCTCCCTCCACCTAGCTTGAAATCAAGTCTGTTCCATGGCAGAAAGCATATAAGCTCCAACCTGACCAGTAACCTTCCCAGTATGCATATTGCTAGCCTTTCATCACACCTCCGCTGAATGCTTTACTTCAGACTGTGCTGCAAATAGGAGTCATTCAGCTTTGGTTTATACTGGAGTTTTTGCTATTTGGAAACTCTACTTCTTGCTCTGAAATCA
>NW_010341350.1:689-3978 GCF_000700745.2 Antrostomus carolinensis
CCAGGGGCTTAGTTGTCTGAGTACTGGTAAACAGAGGCGTAAGTTTGCATATTGTCTTTTTGGAAAAATTTAAGAAACCTTCAGGCCCCTTTCTCACTCTCTCAAACTTGACCTCTGAATCAAGCATTTCTTATTTATGATAATCACTGCAATGAGGATTTAAATCACTAAGTTCTTGGAGATATGAGCAAAGTAAAAAAAATACTTTAAATATTCATAAAATAAAGAGCTTCACTACAGTATGACCAAGACTAACTTTGCTAGATGGACTCACAGCTCCAGGGAGTCCTTCAGGAAGAGTCCCAAATGAGTACAGCCTAAAAAGGTAATTAAGAAGAAGTTATGCTAAAATAAAATAAAATAAAATTTAAAAATCTATTGATCTTTTTCTTTTACAAATAGATTTATTTTTCCTAAAATAGTTGTATTGTAACTATTCACTATTTGTGAATAGTAAGTACTATTCACAGATTATATCTATTGTAACTTCATCAGCAAATATCTGCCTGCAAAAAGACTGGCTTGCACAACATTTTAATGTTTTTAAACAAACAAAAAAGTCATTCAAACTCTTTTTGCCCTCCAGTGGGAGGGATGCACTTCTGCTTTCTCTGTTCAGTCAAGAATTCATTCTTCAGCACTGGAAAATACAGTTCAATCTTGTAGAATTTTTGCTTTAACAAACTGTTGAAGCAGAAAGTTAAATTAAAACAGTGCACCTGTGATACTACTGGAAAACTATGTCTGATCCAGTAGCAGTCATATGTCACACAGCAGACTATTTATCAAGGTGGCATAAATACAAGTAGCAAGGACACCTATTTCAGATGGGAAAATGAAATGGATTTACAAATCAGCTACAAGTGCACTCAAAAAGCCCGAAATCCTTCTCATATATTTCCAAGAGATAACAAGAATTGTGGACCCCTTGCCTTAAATTTTAAATTATTTAATTAAGGATTTGCTTGGGGGCAGGTGGAAAAGATGGTTTGAATACGAATCTGAATGTAATGAAAGCTTTAAGTTTAAGATGTAGGAAAAATCATCTCAAGTCTGAAAACCAGAATTTCCAGTTTATAAAGAGGCATGAAAGTACACATTTACACTTGCGCGTTGTGAATTCTGCACAAGGAGAAAGTTAAGCATCCAAACCCACTTGGATTTTGGACAACAGAGCAAACAAAGATATAGCAGTGAGGAAAGACTAATATTTATTCCATGAGGCACTGTTAAAGCCTCAGCTGAAATGTTGCATACAATTTAATCATGAGTGTTTGGAAAAGATTAAGGGAGAGAAAGACTGTGAGCAAGGGAACAGTAAACTTACCTGATGAGAGACTCCCAATAAACTTTTGTGTGATTAATTTAGAAAAAATGAGTGCTGCCACTGGAAAAAGCAAACAAAAACTAGGAAGATACAAAGAGATTTCAACCAGAAACATTTTAAAAAAATAATAAATTTTCCTGTAAGAAAGGAGTGCTGGTCCAAAAAAGTCTTTAAATGTAAGCAAAATATTCTGTCATTTTAGAGTCCCTTTCATAAACTGACCATATTCCACAAACAGCAACTAAACCCAGTAACCTGCACTGCTTACATACATTCCCAAGCAAACCTCTGAGAGGCACCATATAGATTGGATCAGAAAAGGGTGATCAATATTTAAATGACTGTTTCATGCTAACTTTGTATTCAATGTTAATTTTTACTCTTACCATCATACAAAGAGAAATATACATAAATTCACAACAGTAAACAACTCCAAGATGTGCCATTTACTAGGAAATTATTAGGTTACTTTGAAACAGCTGGGAAAACAAAAATCTCAGCCACAAGAACTGCTTGAACAGTGATAGTGCAAACAGCTAGATTTATAGATGTAAAAAGAAAGAAAAAATCATGAACAGAACTTCTTATCAAAGTGAATTTATAGGAGGCTAACTTGCATTTTACCAAACAAAACAAACAAAATCAAAGAAAATATGGTACAGTGTGCAATATGACCAGAAAGGTTATAGGCCAGTGTGACATGTAGCTGCAGGGATTTGTTTTAGATGAGAAGGGGAAAGTTGTGGTCAGGGTGTATAAGAAACAGATTAAGGCTCTCTGAATGTCAAGAAGATTTTTGAAATCAAGAAAGACTTAGTCTTCAGCAGTTGTTCTTAATTATCTGCTTCTATCCAGTTGCTTAATAAAAGGACATCTGTTAAAAAATCTGGCTATGGTCTGTAAGACACAGTATCTTCTGTTGGCAGCAGAACTGGATGGATTGACACTGTGCTGACATGGATGTTCAGCCTGAAAGCGATTAACTCCAGAGATCAGCAATGATATAGGAATGAGTACACGAGGTCTGAAAAAACAGTGCAAGGCAGATGAGTGATTTCTTCCTTTTGAAGGAGGGAAAGGACTCAGAGTGGCACCTGAAGCTTTTACACTCTTATCTGAATCTGGGCACCTTTGCAAATGAGAGCAGAGAGAGAAAAACAAAGAATGAAAGTTCCACTGAGTATCTCCAAGCCTCCCCCTCACCCCCAGCACACACACATACAGAGTGCTTCTGCTGTCCAGCTACATAGGGCTGCTTCAAAAACCACACGAATACTTTTATGCATTACTGAAGCTCTGAAGTTGTTTCTTTTTCGTAAGTGATATGGCTCAAAATACCTTTTTTTTTTTTTTAGTGGGAACATTTCAAGTTGATGTTTTCACATTTTTCATCAGCAAGTGACATAAATGGATTATGTTTGGGGCAAAGGTTTTCAAATTATTTTTCCAAAGATGAGAAATAAGCAGAAGTTTCTGCTTTCAGAAGAGAAAAAAAAAAAAAAAAAAAAAAGGAAAAAAGGAAAATGTAAGGAAATAAGACCTTTTCATAGAAAGCTTTGTATTCCACAGGAGGCTGATCTGTCAACAAAATTCAGGTATTATTTTTCAGGCAGCAGACATATTTCAAGTCTTTGTTTAAGCTGTAAGCACCCTACAGGGCACAGACACAATTTCTAGAAGTTTGTCTATATCCCAACTAAATTTCTAGAAGCTTTTTATGAAGGTATATGCCATATGCAAATATCCTTAAACCTTCTCAAACACAATCCTGGCTTGTAGGACAGCAGTTCTGCAGCAAAACAGATGGTATCTCAGCTTGATTGCAGGACTTGGTCTTTATTTCTAGGAATGAAAGGAATCAGGTTTACTGCTTTTGATTGACTGTGTTTTGTTGTACTGATGCAGCTAAAAAGTTTGGGGGGCTTAGTCAATCACAGAATCATACAATAGTTTGGTTGGAAA
>NW_010341351.1:0-1192 GCF_000700745.2 Antrostomus carolinensis
GGGGGAGGGGAGTTAATACAATTTCAATATCCTTTTTCTATTTAAAAACAAACAAAAAAAATGGGGGGGGGTGTGGAAACGTGAGAGCTTTTAAATAGAGAAAGGGATATGTCACCTTGTTAACGCTTTTGTGAAGTGAGTTTAAACCAGCTTTTCTGTATTTTAATGCTTTAGTGTTTCGGTTTTATAAGTGAAGATTTTATTTTAAAAAAAAGAAGGAAAAAAAAAACTAAACAAAAAAAAAAAAGATCAAAAACAAAACAAACAAACAAAAAAAAAATCCAACAGGCCAGATTTGGGGGGTTTGGGTTTTTTTTTTTTGGGGTGCCTGGATGATCCCTCAGGCAGCACATCCGGAGGAAACTGAATGTAGATGAATAAACACCAACAATTCTTGATGTCTCCGTCTCCAGACGCTTCGTGTCCCCATTTCCCGGTGCCACAACCTCCCCCCCCAGCTCTTAAAACCCCCAAATTATGGGGTTTTCCCCCATCTTTTTCTGATATTTTAATGATTTTAAACTCTCAGGTTTGAGGCTGAGGGACCCTTGGGCCAGGAGGAGGTGATGGACTCGCCAGAGCACGGCAGCGTGGCCGGACTGGAGGGACGAGCAGGGCTGGCTGGAGCTGTGGGTACAACCAAATTACTGCCTTGGCTGGTGACTAGCCCACCACGCTGGTGACTAGCCCACCACGCTGGTGACTAGCCCACCATGCTGGCGATTAGCCCACCACCGTGCCAGTGATTAGCCCACCATGCTGGTGATTAGCCCACCACGCTGGTGATTAGCCCTGATTAGCCCACCACGGTGCCGGTGATTAGCCCTGATTAGCCCACCACGGTGCCAGTGATTAGCCCACTGCTGTGCAGGTGATTAGCCCACCACGCTGGTGATAAGCCCACTGATGGTGCCGATGATTAGCCCACCATGTCAGTGATTAGCCCACCATGTTGGTGATTAGCCCACCATGGTGCTGGTGATTAGCCCACATTAGCCCACTGCTGTGCAGGTGATTAGCCCACCACGCTGGTGATAAGCCCACTGATGGTGCCGATGATTAGCCCACCATGTCAGTGATTAGCCCACCATGTTGGTGATTAGCCCACCATGGTGCTGGTGATTAGCCCACTGATGGTGATTAGCCCACCACCCTGGTGATTAGACCACTGATGGTGATTAGCCCACCATCC
>NW_010341351.1:1415-2086 GCF_000700745.2 Antrostomus carolinensis
CCCTTGGCGGTTGACTAGCCCACCACGCTGGTGACTAGCCCACCATGTCGGTGACTAGCCCACCACGCTGGTGACTAGCCCACCATGCTGGTGATTAGCCCGCTGATGGTGATTAGCCCACTGATGGTGATTAGCCCACCATGCTGGTGATTAGCCCACTGATGGTGACTAGCCCACTGATGGTGATTAGCCCATCACGCTGGTGATTAGCCCACCACCCCGGAGATGCCAGCAGCTCCCTTCCTTCCTTCACCACCGCGGTTCCCGGGCCGAGGTGCCGAATTCTTGGCGCAGGGGTGGAGTGTTGGAGACAACGAGACCCTTGAACCCGGCGAGAGGGTTTTGTGGGTGATGGTTGACGGCAAACGCCGGCGTGGACTTCCTGGTGTAGATAATCTTCATGGCTGTGAGGTGCCTTCCCCAGCCCGTAACCACGGCACTCCCTGAAACCGCGATCCCGTGAAAACGCCGATAGCGGCTGCGGTTTAATCACCTTCGCGCAGGAAAAGGTGGAGCAGAGTTTGCCAAGTTGGGAACACACCGAGTGACCAAAGAACTCGGTGCTGCCAAATCTCCCGGCACTTCCCGGATGTGGGCAGTTGCCAGGTGCCACCTCCAGGCTATAAAATTACCACTTTTATAAGAAAAAACCCCAGCCCATCACCGGAGCT
>NW_010341352.1:0-13749 GCF_000700745.2 Antrostomus carolinensis
ACCTGATGAAGTTCAACAAGAGCAAGTGTAGCGTCCTACACCTGAGGAGGAATAACCACATGCATCAGTACAGGTTAGGGGCTGACCTGCTGGAGAGGAGATCTGTGGAAAAGGACCTGGGTGTTCTGGTGGACAGCAGGTTGGCCATGACACAGCAGTGTGACCTTGTGGCCAAGAAGGCCAACAGTATCCTGGGGTGAGTTAAAAAAGCATGGCCAGGAGGTCGAGGGAGGTTCTTTTCCCCTCTACTCTGCCCTAATGAGGCCACATCTGGAAAACTGTGTCCAATTCTGGGCTCCTCAGTTCAAGAGGGACAGGGATCTTCTAGAGGGAGTCCAGGGGAGGGCCACAAATATAATGCCCATATGAGGAAACACTGAGAGAGCTGGGACTCTTTAACCTGGAGAAGAGAACATTGAAGGGGAATCTTATCAATGTCTATAAATATCTGAAGTGCAGGGGCCAAATGCATGGAGCCAGGCTCTTTTCAGTAGTACCCTACGACAGGACAAGGGGCAATAGGCAAAAACTGGAACACAGAAAGTTCTGCACTAACTTAAGAAAAAACTTCTTTATTGTGAGGGTGACAGAGCACTGGAATAGGCTGCCCAGAGAGGTTGTGGAGTCTCCATCTCTGGAGATGTTCAAAACCCACCTGGACATTTTCCTGTGCAACCTGTTGTAGGGAACCTGCTTTGGCGGGGGTGTTGGACTAAATGATCTCCTGAGGTCCCTTCCAATGGCAGGAGGAGTTGGACTAGATTATTTCCTGAGGTCCCTTCCAATACCTACGATTCTGTGATTAGCACTTTACTAACATCCACTAGTAAGTTGTCAAAATATTTAACTTAAAAATTGACAAACATGTCTTAGCTGCACACACTTAATTATTAAAAATCTGGAAAGCAAGTTGTATGCCGCCTATGTGCATTTTAAATATACACAGACATGAAGCCTCATTATGTGCATTATCATCAGCCTAAAAGCATTTCTCACACTCAATAAAGTTTTGGCCAGGAAAATCAGTATTGCATAAAAGCAGTCACCTGTATTCACAGATATAAGATTTCAAATAAGAGACAGTATCAGACCTGAAGCTTTCAACATAGTCAATAATGAGCAACATTAGGAAGAGACAGAAATCTCTCTATAACCAAAAAATAGCGAAGTGACACTTTTTTGAATTACCAGCTATAGAGTTCAAGAGACTAGTGTGAAGCAATATAATTCTTGACTATATAGAGCACTTGAACAAAGAAACACAAAAAGTTAGACCCACACTAAAGACTCAGCACCCCAGACAATTTATTTTTTCCTAGGAAAAGAGCTTATCAGTTTTTTAATCTTACAGTTTACTATTACCAGTTGCATCTGCATATTACATAAAAGCCCAGTATAGTGAAGAAGCATACGTACTCATTAAATTAGAAACTTATTTTGCTCACAAACTGAAGTGGCACAGACAATCACAACTGCAGTGTTCTGTCTTTTCGTACATTTGGCACTAAAGCCTTAAACTCCCTACGTTAGAAGAACATTTTTAATGTGTTTAGTAGAAACATACATGCATGTGAGCATAAGAAGCCCAAGCTGCTACACAACCAATATAACATTTATTTCTTAGAGTTACTCACAAAACTAAAAGGACTGCAACAAGGTAGAAGAGAAGCCCATAGGTATGCTCACGCAAAATCAGGAATCCATGCCTATTCCTACCATATGGACTTCCCTCCCCCTAAAAAAATATCTTTTACACAGAAATTAGAGTTATAAATTCAGCCTGTCTGCAGAACATAGAAAGTGACAGTAGCTAGCATCTTTGAGGCACGACAGTGAAAACGCAAGCAATTCAGTCAGTAGAATCCACAGTCTCCAAACTGGTAAAATTCACAGAATGAGACTGGGCCCTTTGCCATGTTAGGTGCTGTTTCACAATCATGCTATTGCATTATGCAAATATCAACTTTTACTAAGGCCTTTTTCAGGTACCAACCCTTAGCAAAACAAAACAAAAAAATCTTCTGAAAAACAGACTAAGATTTATCATCTCAACTTAATACATAGAAACACCAGGTCTATTGAGAAAGAGTCAGCAGAGCTATTGTAAAAAGAAATTCTGCTTATAAACCTCCTGTGGATCTCATCATGAGTATCAGTAAGTAGAATTTAAGGGGATGAAGGGGAAATAAATTTATTTAGCTTTTTAAGAAACCTCTGACAAGTTTTCACATCAGAGATTAGCAGAAAAACTAACATCACTAGACTGAATAGAAAGTTGGAGATATAAAACTGGTCAAAGTGCACAAAGTAAACAGTAGAACTTAATGGCCACTTTTCCATGACCATGAAGAACATTTAGAAGGACAGCCCACCATGAATCACTGTTAAGACCAATAAATCAAAATCAATGACATGTAGGAGGTGGTTTACAAGCTAAGCACACAGTAGGCAGATAATACTAAACTAAGCTCTTAATGTTGATAGTAAGGAAATCCTCGCAAATCGAGCATGCAAAATATAGCAGATGAGCTTCCAAGTTCATAAATGCATAGAAACAATAATCTAAACCACAAATCAAAAATCCCAAACTAAAACAGTTCCTAGAGTCATCATTGATGTTTCTCTGATATCATCAGCTCAATATATGGCAGGACTCAAAGTGAGACAGCTAAGCATTGGATATCCCCCAGGAAAGGTATTAAGAATAAGACAGAGGATACCTTTATAAAATTCTGCTCCAGAAAACCTTAGTAAGCCCATACCATAAGCAACTCCACATCTCAAGAAGAACACAGTTGAGTTAGACTCCAAAGTACAGGAGACTCCAATGAAGTACAGGCAAGGGCAACTAAGTGATTAAAGGCTTGCAGCAGCTGCCCTATAATGAAAGATTAAGAAGGCTAAGACTCCTTAATTTGTAAAGAAAAACACAAAGGGAATATGATTAAGCTTTAGAAACGTCTGAATGCAGCAAATAAGCAAGCACAGAATTATTACTCACTAAAATGCATAGTACTAGAACTAAGAACCATTTGATAATGCTAGAAAGAGACTATTTTAAAGCAGGTAAAATAAAATTTCATACAAAGACAACAGTACTCTCTATAATTTGTTGCTGCATCTCAAGGTTGTAAAGGCAAACAATACCAATAAATTTAAAAGTAGATTACAAAAAACTCTCTCATAGCCAACAGGTACATAAAAGGAAACTAAAAGGCATAATCAACATCTTACCTTCCAACAGCCCTAAAACAGCAGTTCTGGGACACTGAAGAAGAGGAGGAAAAGTAGACTGCAGAAAATAGCAAACCTCAACTACTTTCCTTAAATAGCACTTCCTATTGCCACACTCTCAGCTGGAAAATACTAAGCTAGATGGCCCATTGCTCTGACTCAGCTGGGCCTTCTTATTCTCTAATGTTCCTAATTTGCTTCACCTTTTACCCTAAGAAAGTAATTTCTTTTGTTGCAAGCACGAACATGCAATTATTAATAAAAGCAAACACATGCTTATCAGGCACCATGTTTACTGCACTAAGGCAATATACAGTACTTCAAAACAAACTGTCAGAATTTACTTAATGTAAGGAAAAAATATTGCATTTAAATTAGGTAATTATAGTAGGTTTGAATAGAAATCATTGTTTGCATTTCTTCAGAAATACCCAATTTTAATAAATGCACTTATTTTTATCAACTGCCAATTGCCATTATATACTTTAAGTACTATATACTAAACTTCATATTCCTATACTGACTTTGAAAAACTTAACATCGTTAAATTCCACTTTGTGTATCACTTTACGGGGTTATTGGGTTTTATACCTGTGAAAAAGGAAATGTCAGAAAACACACCATCTCCCAAAGCATTTTTCACTGAATAAACTGGAAGAAATGTAGGAATGAGTACAACTTGTTCATGACATGACCATACTTCTGAAAAAATCACTCATAGCTATTTCTGGTTTTTAGGGCCATCATGTTAAGGATTATGAAGTAACTAAAGTTGGTAAGGTTTTTCTCTTACAAAAAAAATAAATTAAACCTCTATACTTCTGATATTGGACTGCAGTGATTTCTCAGGGATACATATTTTCAAAGGGATAACAACTGTCTTCCTAGTGAATAGCAAAACACAAAATTATATTCAGATAAAAATTCTGCTCTGTTATCTGGGCTAAAAAATCAGAAACAACCAAATTTTGTCCAGATTAACAATATTTCCCAGTTTTACAGGTCACAAATATGCCCTTTCTTGTTTTCTGCATTGCATATTGCACAAAAGTCTTCAATGTGCATTTGTTCTGTGTCGACAGTGACAGTATGAAAGTACCACACACAAATGGTATAAGTAGAGAACAGGGTTAGCTAAAATGAAACAGCAATGCTGCAGTTCTAGCCACAGAAAGGCAGAGTGTTGCCTAGGACTATGGAAATTCTCCCAACACCAACCTCTTGCCAAACAACAGTCTATCTGGTTCTTCTCTGGCTAAAAAAAACCCAAAACCCCCCAAAAAACCCATTTAAAAAAGCACTACTAAAAAGTATCTATCTGATGGTGAACTTTTGTCTTCTTATGTATGATGAATGATTTTTTTAAAAAGTGTTTCTACTTATAGACCCTAGTTCAGACCCATTTCAGCACCAGTGACCTATCAAAGCTGAAGCTAGAGAGTATAGGACCACTATTTAAACCTTTTTCTCCTACCTATCTGCATCTGAAATTGTTAAAAGCAGAAAATAGTAAGCTCTGTGTCAGTAACTAACCCAGCAGATTGCTAGCTGATATATTGCTCTATGTTGCAAACAGTTTTACTCACTATTACTGGTGTCTATACATACTTAAAACTCATTAAATTATTTTTAGTTCTAAGTACTAAATCTGGTAGAAGTTTCACGTACAGATCTTCAGTTGGCAAAACTAATCCTCTTGCAGTCAGATCCTTGGCAAGTCAGAATACACAAAGAGGGAGCTTTAAAGTCAAAAAAGCCACCTGATGTTACAAGAAGCAGCCTGGGAAGCCTAAAAGGACAAAACCCAAACATTGTGGTTTGATTTGAAATTAAGGATAAGAAAGACCTATTAAATATTCATTAATTCATAGATAAAGGTGGGACCTTGAATTGACTAATTCTGGTTTTGTTTACACAGGAGACTTTACTTCAGTCACTCAGATATACTAAGAACTTCTGAAGATCATGAATTCTAACACATAGTAGCTGCACTATTTCAGAGACATAGAAACAGATGTTACGTACTAATTGAAATTAGGTTGGGTCAGAAAGTTTCTAGAAAAACAGGATCTATCACTGAGCTGAACGCTGAAAATTGCAGTCTTTCAAGTCAGTATGCCACACTAAGGAAAATGTTTTTTAACTTCTTCATTTTCATTTAAATAAGATCCATATAGCACAACATACAAAGAAAAACAGGTATTACACTATTTGATTCCAGCATTTCTAAATTTTCAAAGGAAAAATGAAAAACACAGGCTATTTGAGAACACTTGCTTTAATGAACAAAGCAATTTATTACGGTCCTATGCCACTGGTTAGCAATTAGCAGTTAAATAATGAAAAATCATTGAGCCAGCATATAGTAAGGATGAAAAACACAACTGTGTATAATGCCCATAATTAGGCCTATGAAAGTTAAAACAGGCAAAATCATTAAAACAGTCAATGTTTCAATCAGCTGGACATTGGACCTACTAAGTTGTTTGCACATGATGTCAAAGTTACACAGGCAAACTGCAGCTCCTACACACTGTGCAGGAATTTTCCAGGAAACCACACTTAATTTGCTTCTACACTGACTTAAAAGTAACACCTACTATGGTTCAAGTACAGTAGCAATGCACTGCAAAAAGATTGCATAGCACTGTGAACAGACCCGTAGCCTTCTGAATAAAATAGATAGTCCCAGTTTACAAAAACACAGCCAATTAGTGCAAATTGTTTACTACTTATTAATGTATTTAATGTCCTGAGCTGTGTATTGTAATGAATTGTCTTTGTATACCCTTAGTACTTACTAATTTTATTTCCATCTTCATATTCCTTTTGTGTATTTTCCTGCTTCGGTAAGAATTTGTAAGTTCAGTGACCAACATAGTTTACCTATGCCATTGCCCTTTCAGAGCAAACACACAACACCACTGTGTTGGGTTTGTGGGGGGGGGGGCTGGTTTTGGTAGTGGGGGAAGGGGCTATAGTGATGGTACCTGTGAGAAGCTTCAAGAAGCTCCCCTGTCTCCAAGGCAGACCTGCTTCCATCCCAGGCTGAGCCAATCAGCAATAGGGAACTGCCTCTTCCCTCTTCGAATCTATTTATGAGGGAAGAACCAGTTTGGTAAGGAAGGAGAGAGACATTGGGAGATCATCGAGATGAACAAAAGACCATCAGCATCCTGAGGAGAGAGGAAGGGGCAAGGAGGAGACAGAGAACTTCAGACACCCAAGTCAGCAAGGAAAAGAGCAGGGGGCAGTAAATGGAGTCCCCAGTAGCCCTCAGATGTTCAACAGCAGAGCAGATACCCACATGTAGGCTATGGAGGACTCCAGAGAGGAGCAGGAGACTGTGCCTGAAGGCAGCTGTGACTACGTTGAGAGCTCATAACAGACCAAGGAGACCCCAGAGATGCTTATGACAGAGCTGGGGGAGGAGGTCCGCTGGACAAGAAGCATGTCTCCAGCCCATGGAGATCCCCATGCCAGATACAGGGGCTGCACCCAAAGTGGTCCAGAAGAGACTCTTTGAAACTCTTTTAGTTCACAGGAGGGATCTCATGCCAGAAAGATTGGCATATACAAACTGACTGCAACCTGTGCTGCTGAGGGGCAGAAGGTAGAGAAATCAGGAGCAAAGTAATTTGAGCCTCGGAAGAAGGGAGGGGTGGCGGGAAGGTGTTTTAAGATGTGGTTGTTATATCTCACTATCCTACTCTGATTGATTGGTAATGGTTTAAATTTGTTTTTCTTCCCCAAGTCAAGTCTGTTTTGCCCATGACCTTAATTGGTGAGTGAGCCCTCCCTGTCCTCATTTCAATCCATGAGCCCTTTGTTGTATTTCTCTCCCCATCTCATCAGGTACGGGAAGTGAGTGGAGGACCACGTGGTCTTAGCAGTGGCTGAAACCATGTCAGCTACTGACAATGTAATTGAAGAATCTCTTTAGAGCAGACTTGTTTTTTTGTCTGAAGCTTTTCTATATGCAATATACAAGAAGTATTCCTTTAATGTACTGATATAGGTCAAAAACTTCCAAATCCAGGCAAAGTTTAAACAACAACAAAAAAAAAATTGCAACAGAATAAGGGCTTTACTTCTGCCACTCTGCAATGAGAAATATGATTCCTCAGCAGACTTTTGTAATTTAAACAGAAAGATTTGAAGGAAAGTTTCTTATATACTGAGGTCCCGGGACTTGAATTCTGACACTAACTGTATACTTACTTAATTTTTCTTGGAAAGCAACATTTCTCATACCTGAAAAAAATAATACAGTATTAAGTACAGACTGAGTAACACACACTGAGAAATAAATTTTAAAAACCCCAAAAACAAAATAACAAGCCCCATCCAATCATATATGAAAAACCCCTTTTTCACTCTGAGGACAGTCCAGTAGTAGAGAAGGTTTCCCAGAAAGATTGTGCAAAACCCAACTGGGTAGTGTGCTGAGCAACCTTGTCTGATCTCTCTTCATAAATTTGGGCTTCAGACCTCCTGATGTCCCTTCCAACCTGAGTTACCCTATACTCTATGATTCATTAATAAACACAAAAAAGGGAGGAAAATACTGTTTTCATTTTGAGGAATAAAGTATACTTCAGTATAAAGTTTGTATGCTTATTTTTTCAGCACACTTAAGAGTGAATGAAAACACTGCTTACAGCTCAGCCACAGATATTAGCAGCAGGGTAGGCAATGTATTCTATAGTTCCTGTATTTTACAGATGATGTTGGAGCCATTTCTTTGGCAAAAATCTGTTTATCTACTTTATGCCAAAAATCAAGAGGCAGACTGTAATATTGAAAGTAAACTCGCAGGAACATAATGTCCTTCTGATAGTGGTAACATTAGTAAAAGCACAGTAATTATGCCTATGGCTATCAATCTGGTACTGAATCCTAAGTAACCTAAGTTGATTGTTCTCTCATAGTTTCTGTAAATCTACCTCTACACCTGCCTAAACAAAAGCTTAATACATCACCCACTGGACACGGAAAGACAGTACGTCATTAATCTCAATGTGTTTAATGTGTTTTAAGAAGTTAGCTCTACATCAATGGTGTTCAACTAGGAAAGAGGCACTCAATAAGTGCCTTACATATTTTCTTGGCTCATAAAGAGCTACACAGTACTGCAGGGGGCATACTGTACAGTTATTAAATGGTATTATGAAATATGTCATATTATTGCAGAAATCTGTGCAAAGCAACAAAACGAAGAACTTTAAATATTTGGTCTTTAAAATTATACAGTATTTCAGTAGCTAAATTTTGACTTCATAAATCCAAAAGGTCTCCATAGCTAGAACCTACATATAATCACAGCCCAAACTGAAAATATTACAGTAAATGTGACAAGATAGATGATAAATATGGTGTTATGGTTCAAGGATTTACAGTCACGATGTGAACACATTATCTACAGTGACAAGTTTCATAATTTATTCATCAGTTAAGGAATAATATGAAAAATAAAAAGGCACTTTAAAAATCAGACTGATGATATGTGCATCAGACAGCAGCACTCTATTTTCCTGCTGCTGAGATTCATGATTTTGTAATTTAATTGAAGCACTCATAAAAGTTTGGATTCTCTAAGATCTTTCGTGGCATCTGCTACTGAGTACCAGTGCATATCATTGCTCCCAGTAACAATACACAAAGAGACAGTTTACTGATATTATGCATTAAATAGATCTCTCTGGAAAAATCAACTGAAAAAAGCATATGTTTATATTAAGTACTTAAATGAGAAGTCATTGTTTCTTTCCATCTTCCTTGCTGTCAAGATTTAGGATCACCCTAGAGGATGCCATGTCATCCTTCTGGTCTGCATGACCAAGGAAATAAATGCTGCACAGGGGAAATGGTGTCCACTGTACCACACAGCTGGGATGTGTTATATTGAGAGCTATGATACTGAATACTACAAGAGACAGAGCCTCTATTGACTGTGTGAATTTGAAGAATACAGAATTCACATACATACCTAGGAACAAAGGATATAAATTAAATTCAGAGGAAAGACTGGACTAGTACTCTGGAAGGCACTGGTCAACAATGAAAATATATATTCATGAACTCAAGTCATCCATGAAATGCCATCATGAAAAGGACTAATATAACCCTTGCATGCACACAAAAATGCACCTATATATAAATATATTTGAATCTCAATATATCCTCTGAGGCAGACACTGCAACATATGTGACTTTTCTGCTCATTGCAAAGATCTCAATAGTTATGGTGCTTACCTCTCAGAATGGATACTGAAAGACTGTGAATTATGCTGAAAGAAAGCCACAAATAAAATTTGAATATCTAAGAACTTGTTTTACAATTAAATATTCAAAGAGCTCAAGCTGTTTCTTTTAACAAAAAGTATGAGCAACAACTTCATTACTCTATGAAAGTATCTCCATAGAGAGAAAAAACTAGATAGTATAGAGTTCTTTAATCTATCCAAGAAAATAAAACAAGAAGCAAAGTTTTGGTTAGAAGTCACTTTTGGTTAGAAGCCAAAGTGACACATATTAAAATTAGAAATTAGGCACACATTTCTACCACAACCAATTAGCAAGTACATTTGTAAGTTGTTTTCCTATTGACACCTTTTGAAGAGCTTTTTTTTAATCTGAAAAGACACATTTTTATGTGAACTTCAAATCACACCTCCTGCTGCTACTCTTACAGATTAAAATGTAAGAACTGATTATATAAAATGAAAGGCCATCTACTCTAGAATGGACAGGGAGGAAGAATGTCATTTTTTCCAACCTGTAACAGAAGATCTAGCAATTTGTTAAAATGCAAACGTACTTACAAATTTTCAGTGGACATATCATAGTTCAAATTCATCAACAGTGTTCCCATAGAAAGAACTTCACTGAGAGCAAGTTAGAGACTGAAGTTTTTTGCTGCTTAGGATTTTGAGTGTTGCAGCCTTAGAATTTTTAGTTCTAAGTGAGCATCCAACAAGTTTTTTGAGCACTTTTCAGTTCAGTTACTTTCAAAAACAGAAGTGCAAACTCTTAGCATTTTTTATAAAATCCTTCTGCCATTTAATGTCAGTCATTTTCTCTTCTAAATCTGACAAAAGACACCATAATGAAATGTCTCACCAGTGACTGAACAAACTGAAAAAAAATAGTCAAGCTTTCAGTAACATTAAGCAGACAAACTTAACAGATTATATTCTACACTGAGAATTGTAACAAGAATAATAATTGAAGTCAATTGCAAAAATCCAAAGTAATGTAATACATGCAAGCATTCTAGCTAAAGGGTTTCTAGTAATTTTGCAAGTATTCTTACAGGTTTAAAATAAGCGGATGAACTAAAATAATCTTCTTTAAAGAACAGGAGAGTAGACTTTTTTTTTATTAACTGACCATTTACTTTATGCTAAGCATAGAAAGATGGATACTAAGGAATTCATGTTCTTCTGCAGCTTCACAATTTTATTTTATTATTCAGGAATCTAAACTAGAGTGACTTGATTAAATAATTTTATTTATTGCAAAATCCATTTTTTATTTGCTAATTTTTGTGCTAGTATCACTGTCTAAATTTGTCTTTAAAATAATCTTATTCTTATTCTATCACCAATGGTGGGAAAAAGAGCCTTTTTCATCTCTTTCTACAAGGTACATATTACAAACATATTCCAACCTATTTAGCTTCATCTCTTTTCTTCCTTCTTTTTCCTGTAAGTCATCCATTAGGTGAACTAATATTTGAATACACACCTAAACAAAAGCTAAACTCTGTTGTTTCTAAATTAGGCAAAATAAATTTCTTCAACTGTAATATGTAAAGTCATCTCTAGAAATTATTTTAACTCTGGAAGTTACTGTAATTCTACAAATTGCTGTCTTTTCACATTGATCCAAATAATTGTGACTTTTACACTTTTACAAAGTTTTGACTCCATGATTATTCAGCCATATATTGCACTTTCTTTCTTGAATTATGCAGTCAATGAACTGTTTGACACGAAAGTCAAACTGTTCACTAATGCTCAAGTGTGCCTGCCTTCCAGCTGCCTGGTTGTGTGGAGCTTCTGATGCTCCAGATATACTAATAAGCCAACAGTGAATGTTAGTCAAGATTTGCCTTAGCAAAAAAATGCATATATTCTTATACAGGAAAAAAGAGCTGCTTGCTCTGTCTTTCTCAATGACCTGTCTAGCGTCTAAAAATGAGGGAAACTACTCAAAACAGAAAATACCTAGAGAAGAAAGGTTTACTATTTGTGAAATAATCTTCATCACTGTCATTCGTCTAGTGTTAGTAAATTAAGTAAATTAAACAAACAAGGAGAAACACAAAAATATCATAAACTGTGTGAATAACTTCAAAAACTTTGACATATGAGCATCACAAAAAATGTGTATTTGCATGCGGGGTAATTCCTTAAAAATCCTCAGTGGAAGAATGCAATGCACCTTAGCACTCTAGAGTTTGCTTTGTCTTGATTCATTTTGTTCCAGAATCTTGCTGGAAACAGCAAGATCATCCAACACTCTGACTTGTAAATTGTTTCAATAAAAATTGTACCAAAATTATATCTTGGAAAATTCAGTTATTTTGTAAACTACAATGAAATTAGAAAGACTGAACAGGGTGAAAGAAAGGATCTTACTATCTCTTTAAGTGAGCAGTTCTATTGATCAGCACTACAGAGTTAGTACTGATACCTGCATCATGGGTTTGGGTCCAGAAGCCAGGGTGATGTTTTTGAGTCAGACAAGCTTGGAGATAAAATTGTAGACAGCCCAAAACAGTTGGTCCTTCTCCAGTAGTGGAGAAAAACATTTCCCATGGACTAGGAATTGGGTATTTTTTAACTTAGATACCTGCCACCGAAGTCTAGTTTAATATCCATGACTGTGGAAATAAATATGACGGTCTGTTTTAAAAAAAAAAAAAAAAAAATCAGTTTCTTGCAGATGATCACGTTTTCTACCACCTGGAAAATTACACTTAAGTAGACAAAGGGGGTGGATTGCTCATGATAACGGGCGTGCTGATCAGCTCCCCTTTAAAGGCAGAACTTCTTGGTGAGTAAGTCAAGCTTGATGCTCTACCAGAAACATTCTCCAATCTCTAACGATTTCTGTCTTTCTGAAAAGGAAGTCTAATAGTTAGCACCAGCTAAAGCAGTCTCCAAAGTTAAAGAAAGGTATCT
Source organism: Antrostomus carolinensis (assembly GCF_000700745.2). Taxonomy (NCBI): domain Eukaryota; kingdom Metazoa; phylum Chordata; class Aves; order Caprimulgiformes; family Caprimulgidae; genus Antrostomus; species Antrostomus carolinensis. Next base: position 12,426 of record NW_010341352.1, read on the forward strand.
CCATGCTGACATCATCTTCTTCTGTACTAGGGAAGAATATATATGGAACAAGACCGACCCAGTGTGCTGCTAATTCCACTACTGTGGAATGAATAACCTCATGGATAGAGTAAGATATACCAAGTTGTCATAAGACTTTTGCTCCAGGCTCATGACTCACAGCAATTGTACTTACAGCACCAGGTCTTCTGACTTCCTCACTTACAATTATCCACTTTTCATCCATCTGTGGGGAACAGAGGCTATGAATGAGAAATTCAGTCTTGTGGAGTGTTTTAATTCATGACTTCCATAAAAGAGGAACTGTGTTATATAAGGTTCCTCTCTCTTTCTTTCCTTGATACCATACTCCCACTACTTCAGGAAGCAAAATACATTTGGCTTCCTGCTAAAGACAGCAAGAGTGTGATACAACACAGAAGTCCAACACTGTAGCAGCAAATTGTGTGACCTCCTTTTTTTCCTTACAGATCTACACTCTACACTTTTTTTTTTTTCCCCCCCTCAGAAATGGGCTTCTAAAACTCATGTTCCCTCTATAGGCTTACTGGACAAGTATATTTTCTCCACCTAGGGATTTATCACAGCTATGTTGAAGAAGTTGTACCTGGAACAAAATAGGTGAAGAGAAGAGCGATCATGGGAGATGCTAACATGCATGGGAGCCAGTTACAAGGACTTAATTTTAGGATCTCCTCTCTTGCCTGAGCTCATGAGGACAGAGAGGATTTACAAAATAAGGAAAATAGGAGTGCATGGCAGACATAGTACTGGGCTGCAGTTCTGGTTTCAGAGATGCAGGGGTACAGCATAAGGATAGGAGAGATACAGTGAGCTTGGGAGAACAGAGCAAAATAAAGAACCAGGGAGGGTTGTTTTAGATGTCAGTATTGGACCTGAGATGTTGAAGAATAGAAATTTCCCTTCATTTGTTTTATTTCTGTAGAATTTTCACAATTGTAAATTATACACAATCTTAGATCTAAGCACCATTTGAGTATGTTGCTGTAGAAGATACGACAATGTAATTTCCCAAGGTAATATTGCCAAAGAAACAGACTTCCTTTTAAAGTGGCAAAAAGTCAAGGAAGGTTGAAAATATGTTCAGGGAAGAACAAAATGTTGAAGTAATACAGTCTGAATGAAACTGTAAGATTAGAAAGGTTTTCCTGTGTTCAGAGTTTCAATTTGTACTCCACTTTTTTTGGAGGCATTCAGCTCCATTTTCTGCTTTCAATACATTTTGACTAGAAACATAAATCAGCTGACAGAAACAAAGTGAGCTGAGACTTGGATTTTATAGTAATATTGATAAAAGCAGTGG
>NW_010341352.1:13781-20102 GCF_000700745.2 Antrostomus carolinensis
GATAGTATTTTGAGAGATTCCTCAGATTCTTCATACATTTGAAGACATATTGTTGTCTTTCAAGTAATAAATGCAGAAAGATGAAAGAGAAAATAAAAGGGTTCTCCCTGTGGAAACCACAAAATAAAAATTTTTCTTACTACATTCCAAGGGTGTAACTTGCTGAAGACTGGGTAATCCTCAGAGCCATGTTAAGTTTTAAGGAGAGATACAGTGGAAGATAAATGTCTTTGTGGATTTTTCTGAGCAGTCCCTATCATGCAGCAGGGGCTGTGTTGGAAAAACCTGTAGTGGCATTTGATGTCAGTTTAACTGGCAAACAAAAGTTGAATTACATAGTATGAAGGACGAAGTGAAGTGATTTAAGGACAGTCATAATTAAAAAATAAAAATATTTAAAATAAAAAACATGTAAGTATTTTGGAAAAGTAGGTTTTGTTTGCTCCTTTTTAAGCTTATTCTCTTTCTTTTATGTCATCCCATGCTGGCATATCTATATTTACTAACCACATAGAACTGGAAGTAACTCATATTTCCTCCTCCTAAGTCAGTATCAACTGCACCAAAATCATCCTCACAGGCCTTTGTGTAACTCATTCATAAAAAACTCCAGCGATGAATACTCCACAAGAGCTCTCTTCAGTCTGTCCCAGCTCTCAGTTAGAAAATATTTCCTAATGTCTACAAATCCCTTGTTGCAACATTATCTCATTATTTCTTGTCATTGGATGAAGGAAACATTATTTCCTTCCTCCTCAGGTCATGTTTTCTAGACCCCTGATACCTATCAGTGCTTTTCACTAAAGCCTCTTCAGCTGGTTAGTATTTTGTTTGAAAAGCAATAACTCAAACCAGGATACCAGATGTTTGGAATTTGTTTTCTTTTTTTACTGTTTTTCCCCCCTCACAACAATATGAATTTGGCAACTGATGTTCCCTTCAATAAAACATCCCAATTTTTGGCAACTGATGTTCCCTTCAATAAAACATCCCAATTTTTGGCAACTGATGTTCCCTTCAATAAAACATCCCAATTTTTTTTCCTGCAACTTTTGCGTAGCTAGCCAGTTTCTATCTTTCATTGCTCAGCTGATTAGTCTTACTGAAGTGCAGTAATTTCCATTTGTCCTGCTGGAACTGCAACCTGCTTTTCAGACCAAATCACCAATTAACGAGATTGTTTTAGATCTTAAACCTCTCTTCCAAAGTGCTTATAGATATACCCCCAACCGTTTTCACTTTATATAAAATAATACATCATCTTACACCATTCCGAGATTATTATCCCTGGCTTCCTTTGATTTAATAAGTATCATGCAAGAATTTTTCACTTCACCACACTGAGATATTACTCTTCACCACAATTCTGCATTTAGGGGGACTTAATGCAGGTACAGTTGCAATTAACATATTTTGGCTGCTAGTATCAGGAGTAACATTAAACCTTCAACCAATAACATTTAGCTATTCCATTAGAAAAATCCAAAATAGATAGAAATTTAGATTTGAAAGTAATAAACACTTGCTTAAAATTTCCAGCCAGAAGAAAATCTGGTTTTCTCTCATATCTTCTAGAACATTCATCTGGATTTTCAAGCAGCAGTTAAAGTGCAGAAAAAAAAAAAAATGAAGACAATTTTTTTTTAATAATAAATCAGGTGTATATTGAAACAGAAAGAAAACAAGAGCACAACAAAGCCTTGTTTTAATTGTCTAATATAAAGAGTTGCAACATTTTGTATAAGGAGTCATGGATTAAGCTACTTTAGCATGAAGCAAAAAATTGCTGTTTATGGCCTAGTGTTGGACAATACTAAATGGTTTGATCTGGTTTTCTCTGAAGGTAGAAGATCTATTTAGTAATGGATTTAAGAGATATGTACAGAAGTTCATTATTTAATTTTATTAGCACACAAACTATAAAAATTTTGCTACACATGTATATGTATCAACTTTTATTACTAGCATTTCCACCTCGGCATTGCATGGGCTTACTTTTTCTTTTATAGAAAGGAAAAGTACCCTAAGCCAACTAAAAATATGGTGAGATCATCTTCTTAATATTTTTGAATGCAGTAACTGGATTCCTAATGACAAAGTGATGATATGTGAACACCAATTAATATGCAAATTACCAAACTCATGCTGAGAAAAACTAAAGCACTTATAGGCTATAACCATATCCAGGGCTTCAGGCTATCTTCTCTCTGTATCTTATTACTTCTTTGTGAGACAGCACTTAGCAAATAAAAGGGCAATATAATTTCTGTGTTGTGTTCGATAGAAAATTTAGAAATGCTGTGTAATACTCCAGATATATTCTGTGGTGTAAAAGAGAATTATTGAAGTGTAACAGCTCAGAGTTTTAAGACAAACAAACAAGTTTTGTCAGCAGACTAGAACACTGAGTTTACCTTTGAGCTTTGTCTACATAATCCTTACATTTTATGCTGCATTTGTTGAATACAATGCCTTGCCAGGAGTCAAACAATTAGTCTGGAAGAATTAGCTTGGAATTTGCACTGGTTTTGGCTAGACAGAATCAAAATCAGAACTCAGCTCCATCAACATTATTATAAATTTGGTTATATTATAAAAATTATGATTTTTATTTTTGTGGTGTAGTGTAGAAGTAGCATACCATAAAAAACATCACTCATGGCACAATAAAAACATAAAATAAAATTAACTGAGCAGAAATTTTTACAATACAAATAATGTTATTTTCCAAAATAAAGAGATTTGAGAACACATACATACTTGATGTTTTATTTTAATTCTAGTAAAGCATAAGGAAATTCAGAATCTGGAAATCTACACAGGAAAGGTGATCATCCAGGTGCCACTGCAGCATTGCTCAGTTCTAGGGTTCAGACTCAAAATTTTTACTCTATATCCATTTACTAAGAAAGTAAAAATGGACTGCATGTTTGCACTACACAAAGAGATTTTTGAGTTCTTGATTTCAGAGTTTTGGAGAGGAGAGATGGAGAAGTTAGTTAAAAGATGCATAGCAAAAAAGCCATGAAAATTCAAAAACATGATTTGGAGAAATGGCTTATTTTTTTCTGGAAAATGTAAAACAGGTCTAATAAAGTTTAGAAAAAAATAACCCTTGTCCTTTATAATTTATTGTTAATGAAATATAGGCATCAACTGAATGCTCAGAAAAAAAAAGCCAAGGTATTTGTAGGCACAGATGTTTCAGGAAAAACAGCCCAACATCTTTCATCAGACCACCTAATACAACTGAAAAGGTGGACAAATTTTTGGAAAGTATATAGTGGATTTTACATACTATGTATTCCATATTGTACAGTACTCACCAGTACATCTGCCATGTAGAAGAATTTATTAATTTATGCCTTTGAGTCAACTGCAGGGACTGAATGGGGGGGACCTGCGGACCCCACCTGCGTCTCCTGCTACAGTCTGAGCTTCAGAGCCAAGTCTCTGCAGCTTGAATCTGCAACAGCTTGACTCTGCTTGTCATTGACATGAACAAAAATTTTTAACACATGTGAACCGAAAGTTTATACTTGTAGGCTTGGTGCAACAGAAAATAACTATAAAGCAATCGCTTCTGATTTTTAAGTATGTACTCCAGTTTCTTTCAAATGACTGAAAATTAGTTTTACTCTTACAGTTAAAAAAATAAGATTTTATACATAGTATTTATTTTGGTTCTCAATCTCCTATTTATTTAGCTTTATGAAGTATTATCCATATACCACAAAACCAAAAGGTGATTAAAGTAATCCTGTAAGTTCCTTCAGACAAAAGATATAACCTATATTTGGCTAAAGTCTAACAATAATTGTATAGCAAGGCATGCTAGGTCCTTTTTTTTCAAACAAAAAAAAAAAAGTTGTCCGTTTTACTGGTAAGCAAATTACTTGTTTGTAAATACAGAAAGGGAACCCCTTCACTTGTGCTCCTGAGAATGCTGCTTTTCTTCAGATTAGTTCAATGGTCCAGATAATAAATGAATAACAAATTCACTACCATGCATGATATTTTTAATTAGGGAATATATTACAACTCCTAAATTATATTTTCAGGAAGCAAATACAGTGCTCTGGATTTCTGCCTAGAATACTATTAGCATTTGAAAATGCTTTATATTAGATTCTAGAAGGACAGGGGGTTGATTTTCCAAATGAAAGATACTATGTCTTTTTGACAAAGGAATATCCTACAAATCTATTTTTTAAATTTTTGTGCAACTGAACTCTTCTGAAAAAGTCAGCAAGAAGTTGAGCTTCAGAACAGATGCAATCAACAATTAAATTTAAGTCATGGTTGCCATTTTTGTACTATACACATGCACCTGTGAAAGGTGCTATAGCACATACACTCCAATAATTCTGGTATGGCTACACTTCTTTCAGAAATGCAATATCTTTTCCACAAAACCTTGGCCAAAATAAAAAGTGAGAAGACTAATTACTCTGCACATATCTACTAAAAAATCTGCAGCCTGTTTGAAAATGTGCTTATGGCACTTGCAATATTGCTTCATTTTGTTAATTTTTTAATCAAAGACTTTGAGATCACTACATTTTTACAGATATTTAATGTCTTAAGGAACAATCGAATAATTCTCAATGTCACAGGTTTATTTCACCCATTTACCTTATTTACTCCTATTAAGCTGGTAACATAAATTAGACTAAAGCATAATTTATGACTGCCTTAGGCATATCACCTTGAAAGGCATTCAGTCTCAACTTGTAAACATCAAGGGACTGACAATTCATCTCTTTCCTGGTAACTTTACTCCAGCAGCTAATCATGCTCCCTTTTATAAATTTGTGTGCCTGCTGGGGATATGTTTATGTTCATGCCCTGAGCACATATTATTATGCCCTTCTCCACTACACCAAGTCCTTTAATATGCTGAAGTTACTCTGCATTCTATCAAGTCAAGCCTCATTTTTTTGTTTGCTAAATTAAACAGGCCAAGCTCATTCAAACTTTCACTGCAGGGTATTTTTCAAGATGCTCTTGTTTCAAGATACTTGAGCTAGTGTAGGTGTTAGAGGCAATGTTGTTCTGTTATTTAAGACCATAAAAATGGTCACAGCAGATCAGACAAATAATGGGTCATTATAGGAGGACACCTGGGGACACCATATAAAGACAGGACAAGTATTTTGGGATATTTCCTTCAATTTGCACTCCTGTAGAAGTGGCACTGATTATATATATCCTCTCTTTTATTCAGTTACTGTTCATGAGAGGATTTTTATGCTTAAATTTTTTAAGAACCTTTGCTGAAAGATCCCATCAAAAGCGTTTCAAATGGGCGCATTAGAGATCTTTGAGAGCTGCCTCTGGTTGCCTTACCCAGCACTGAGCCTCACCAGATAAACAGACCTTGAATTGCAACCTTTCCTGTGTTGTGGCTCTACTCTGAACCACTCTGTCTTCCAGCACTCTTCTGCAGATATGGGCCTAGGAACAGCACATGATGTCACTTCCACCCTACACCAACATGAAATCATCTAACCTATGCATGGAGCTAATTTGGCTTGGGAAGCATTTCAAGTACAGTTAATTTCTCTTTAAATATATAGGTGGTGGAAACTGTGTGATAAACTACAATGGAATAAAAGATGAATTTCCACATGGTTAAAAATACTTATGCAGGCTACTAATGATACTGCTGTCATCCAATAGTATGGCTATTACAGAGCTGTTCAAAAACTTTCATACAATATTCCAGCACAATTATTTGGACAAGGGTGCATTACAATGCATAAGTGATCTTTTTACATGTGAATAAAGATGTAGAGCTGGCTAGATTGTTTAGTTCCAACGTGGCTAAAATATAATTATTTCACTTGCAGAAAGATTCTTATTGTGTTTCCCATAACTATGTGATACATTTTCAATGCTCTATGTGGCATCTGCATGCAGAACACTCCTAAACAGTAATTGTTGGTATAATTCTCACACACATAGCCTGTATATGTATCACAAGCTTGAGTGGATTCATTTGCTGAAGCACAGCACTTGTTTTCTTTGTTGGAAACTGAGGAAAAAGGAGACATAAAATCTCTGTTCAGTGTGTTACAGATGGCAAGTGGCTCAGTGCACACAAAGAGAGAAAATTTTTGATGACATGGTTGCAAAAGCTATAATACTGCCCCTTATTTTTATGACTAGCCTACATTTTCTTCCATCCAATATAAGTACTGATGAGCTGTAAAATACATGCTTGTGCTTGATTTTTTGAGTTAAAGCTGAGCTAAAGTTTAATCTTCTGAGCTGAAGCTTAATCTTCTGACCTGAATCACAGAATCACAGAATCACAGA
>NW_010341353.1:0-9210 GCF_000700745.2 Antrostomus carolinensis
CTGCAAAGTGTGCAGCTTTTTTTCTTTCTTTCTCTTGTGTGGACAAGCTGTGGAAGAGGTGGCTGCAAAATTGTTTGGCCAGAAGCTGTCAGGCAGTAAGGGAGCAGGTCCAATTTAGGAGCACTCAGGAAGCGGCATCCCCTTCCCAGCTGGGAGATGGCACCAAGGGGAAGAACAGTACTCCCCTGTGACAACCATTTAAACCTGTGCTATAAGGAAACCTTTTTCCAGAAGCTTCTCTACTGACAAACTAAAAGGAAAGGGAGGGGGAAATAAAAATCCATGACTTTGTGTTCACTCTGGTTTTAGTGGAGCTGTTTGGAAACCAGTAGGATGTGAGCATGTCCTTCCTGTGTATTTAGGATAACATCCAGCACCTGAAAACAGAAAGATGACTGTTGCTTTGAAAGAGCCTGTTTGCTTACAGGGAAGCAAGCAGAATGATTTAACCCCTGAGCTGGAATGTGTAATTAACCCCGTGCTCCTCAGAACTGTGCAGCTAAAAGATATGGACATTTAAACCTAAAGACAAGGAGACAAAGTGCACAGAGTGACAGAGTGAGCCGAGTGCTTGACTAGGTAGTGAATTTATTTATTGTTTTCAGTATCTTTCTCCTCCTCTGCTACTGACTTTAATTAGGGTCTTTCTTTTTATTGGTTGACTGCTCTGACCTAGAGCTGGTTTATCTATACATTAATTCTATTTATTTTACAAGCAGGTTTTGGCTAATCCCACTGTAAACAACTTAGAGAGCCTGATTTAATGTACTTTCTGCATTATATCCCGCTTACTCTGAAATGTCATGCTTCCTCTTGCATCCCTTGTTATTATCCTGTTACTTTATGTACCACTTTGGGGCAAAAAACCCACAAAATTACATGTGTAATGGAGGAGAGAGAACGAGGCCTCCTGGGTGGGAGCTGTTCCCCAGAGACGGGCATTTGTCATTACGGCCCCTTCATAACCATACCCACCTGCCTAACCATGCCCACGAGCGAGACAAATGACCCGTTTTATGATGAACTCTTCAGCTACCAGAGACATGAGAATGGAGTAAGGGAAAAGAATGAGGCTCAGCAGCTGAGGAAAAGACAATGACACTCATATTTTTCTATCAGTCTTTCACATAGAAAAGCGTATGAATAATTCCTCTTGTCAATTTTTTTCTGGCCTTTAAGCAATTCATTAAAAAGTATGAAAATAGCTCCCATTACCTGTCTTAAGAGAACCAAATTTTCTGATCAGAAGTAGCAGTTGTTCTGTTTTTTTCTGCCTGAATTAGTTCTTCATCCACATTATGAACTCATCCTAGGACTGTACTGACCTGCACATTCTCTTATATAAAACCTTATTTAAGGCCTTTGAACAAGTATAAATAAAAATTACATTTATTGGCTGGCCAGTGTACCATTTTGTTAACTTTTCCCCTTGTTTTTGTTTTTTTTTTCAGTTAGGCATGTATCTTTATAACAATTTTATTAGTTTACAAAGAGAGTGGTATAATCACATGAGGCCTGAGAATCGTGCTTATCATATAGCTGTATTTTAAAATTTGTAATTTAAGAGGGGAACAAAGCAACCCCCAAAACATATCACTGTTGTATTAGCAAAGGGAAACCCAGTTTAGCAAGAAGTCAGAAGCAAATGCAAGTGAAATTTCCAGCGTTCACCTTCAGGAACATCCTTTGCTGTATGTGTGAGCTGTGCAGGTGCTGTATGAAGCCAGCTGTGCCTGTAGCTGTAGACACCTCACTGAGGCGCCTCGATACTTACACTGGTTCCTGTTCAATTAAGTTACAAGAGTGATCAAATCACGAAAAACTTTTTTTCCCTGCAGTGGCCTTATGCTGGCTGGTACCCACCATTTACATGGTTTATTTGCACTGAGCGGTAAACTGGAATTGTTTTTTTAAAGTTGTATAAAATTACAATACACTCATAGGTCAATTTTAAAAAAACAATATTTTTTTTAAAACTAGCCTAATACAATTCTGCTAAAACCAAAATTAAAGTAAAAGCAAGTTAAGGCCCTTTTTTTTTTCTTTTTTCTTCCCTTTCTTCTGTGTTGCTTTGCTTTTCTTGACAGGTTTGTTAAGCCCTGCCCTCAGTCCCTACAAAGGCTGACACTAATTAGTGAGAAGAGACTTAAAAATACAATAAAATAAAAATCAATGTTATATCTCTAGCGTATGTCATTATTTACTTCACTTCCACCACACCCCGTTAGTGTCAGTGACCTGAAAAGTTTAAATTGGATAGAAAAGGGAAAAGAAATTAAATTCATCTTCTCCCTCTCAGCCTTTTGCCGTGTTTGTCCCCTGCCACCCCTCGGCGTAGGCTCCTGGCAGCGCGGCTGTGCCTGGCAGAGGGGCCTGCTCTTTGCTGTGGGGGGCTCTGACCCTGCTCCCCCCCAGGCCAGACCTACAGAAACCATTTCCTAGTCAGAGAGCAGAAAGAAAAGGAAAAAAAAAAAAAAAAAGGAAAATAAGGAAAAGCTGGCAGCGCAACAGCGCTGAGCAGCACAGTCCTCTGGCAGCCCAGCATCCTTCCCACTGCGGGGGGCCAGGCACCCCACCTTGGTGCTGCCATTGAGACCCCACGGATGCCACTGCTGTAGGGCTGTCCCCGGCTGGGAGGGCAGAAAACGTGACTGTGCAGCACCCAGAGGGGCTCGTTGCTCTTCTTCCTTCTGAAAGACTCCAAAGAAGGGAGGCGAGTGGGCTGCCCCGCAAGTGTCCTTTCCATGGCACTGTCCCACCCTCATGGCACCACCATGGTGGTGACCTTAGGGACTGCTCCTCACTTTCCTGCACCATCAGCACCTGCCCCACGGGCACCCCAGCCCAGGGCCCCTCCTCGAGGCTGGGCTGTGGGCTGGCTCCTGCCCAGCCTTCCCCAGCAGGAGAGGAACGGGAAGAGACAAACAAAACCCCCTTCACCTGCTCAGCACACTGCAAAGGGGCACCTGCTGCCCCTTGCCCACCAGAGCCCTGTACGGCCCCTCCCAAAATTCAACATCTAACCAGCAGCCATGGGGACACGGTGCTGGAGGGGACATCCCGGTGGCAGCGACCGCTGGGGCAGCGCTGGGCTCCCTCAGCTCAGCACCAGCCAGAGCCCCAGGGGATGTTCCCACCCCCCGAAAAGCACAAATCAGCAGAAGGCCTTGGGTCCCCACCAGCAGTGGGTGCAGCTGGAGGGATCTACTGAACCGCCCCAGAGTGAAACCACCCACACGGGGAGGAAGGGCCCAAGGACCGCGCCCGCGGGGTGCTGGGGTGGCGGGGACGGAGGGGGCACCAGGGGCTGCCATGGCACGGGAGGCTCCACAGAGAGGACCCGGCTTCAACTCCTGCTGCGGAGCACACCAAGGCCAGGCTTGCTCTTCACACCAGCTCTTCTCTGCAGAGGCCTGTTCAGGGAAAAATATATTCCATGACAAGCTCCCATTTTAAATCCTTTCTGAAGGAACGGATGGCCCAGAACTAGTAACAGAGGGAAATGAGAGGCCTTGGGCTCCCCTGCAGACCCCGGGTCAGCCCAAGGCAGGGACAGGAGCACAGTGACTCAGCTCCGAGGGTCACACACCTCCAGCGTCACCAGCTCTTCCCCTGCTCCAAGTTTCAGCAGCTCTCACCAAGCCTAGCCCACCATGCAGGACCATCGGCCACAAAGACACCGCGCAACAAGCCTTTATGTCATAGAGAGAAAAACCACACAGCAGCAACGGAAGCACCCAGCCCTTTGCACTGCAAATACATTAACTTTAGTTCACTGATGCTCAGTTCTGCTTTTTCTTGCCTTGACATCTCAGTGGTTGCCTTGAAAACATCTGTTCTCTTCAAGGCAGCAAGAGCCATCCGCCCCCGCGGCCCCCTGCCAGGCTCCTGGGCTCTGCAGTTTGGACTCTAAACCAACTGAGCTAAGGCTGAGGCTCAGAAACATCGGGTTCGTGCTGTTACCATCAAAGGTCACAATAAATACATTTAAAAAAAAAAAAGAATCTGCCAAGCTGCTCACAGAGCTGAGAGACCTTGGAAGAGCCGCAGCAATGTTTCCAGCTAGCGAAGCAGAAGGTTCGTTGTGCCAAAGCTGCCGGCAGCCACGATGGCAGCTCCCCATGGCCATCCCTAGCACTGCCTGGCCCCGCAGCACGGCTTCCCTCCCTGGCAGCAGCCTGAAGAGGGGAAAAACCTGCTCAGTTTTTCTCAGTAAAGGCCGTGCAGGGCTCAGGGACACGAAGCCCAGCCGCCCTCCCTGGTGCAAGTGTTTCTGGGGGTTGGCAAGACACAGGGCAGCCAAAACCAGCTGCTTCTGGCAGCATCTGTCCCGCTGGTGCCTTCCTCCCAGGAGGTGCAGCGTGCCGTGCAGCGAGCCCATCCTGCCCACAGCTGCCCAGATGCCCCAGCATCTCTCCTTGGGGCTGGGAGGCAACAGGTCTGTGCACAGCGGCCAGGAGGATGCCACTGAACCCTGCTGGGTTTGGGCGAGACCTTATGCAAACGTATGGGGAAGCCCGTTTTCACTAGTGATTTTCTTACATTATCATAAGCATTTTTCTGATGAACTCATGTGAATTTTGCCATTTTGAATCCCACTGTAGTAGTCTGCTGAGTTATATCCATGGGTGGACAAGGCAAGAAGTGTTGAGCTGATGCCCTGGGGCTTGACTAAGTGGGTGTTGACCCCAGGGTGCTTTATTTGCACTCGTGGTTCACCTTCCAGGACTAAGGGAGGCCACCTCAGATGTTGGGACAAGCCATCAGGGTTCAGACACGCCACCCCAGCCCTCCTCTTTGTGGAGAACCCATCCACACAACAGGGCTGACCCCTTCTCCACCACAGCCAGGCTCTCTGGGTGCTGCTGGAGGACCACATAAAGGAAGATATTCCCCCCCCCTCCACGTTCCTCCACAGACTGCTATGGTGACAACTCTTTTGCACTAGTCATTAGGTTTAGGCAAAACTCAAAGGATGCTGTTAAATCACATGCACACAAGTAAAAGTTTAATGAGTTTCCCATTACTCTGAAGTTCAGCAGTTGAAAAGTGAATTTCTAAACTTCAAGCTCCCCTGCTAGAGCCCACGCGCCCAGCTGGAGCAGAGCAACAGCAGCCGCTGACGTGCGGAGGGCCGGAGGCCTGGGCTGCCTGCCCCTGCTCAGCAGCGTGCTCAGTTCAAATGCCTCAGTTGTTCATACTCACTTTTAATAACTACCAGCCAGGTAATTAAGCTTTGGTAAACAGTAATTTTCAAATATTAACCATGTATCAAAGCTCACCTCCTCTGTAGTATTAAAAAAGTAGTATGTGCTGAGCATCCTGCATCTGGAAAAACCACATGGCAAAACACACGCCCAACCTTGTTGTTTGTAATTACAGGAAAGCTCACAAGGTAAAAAAACAAAAACAAAATAAAAACCAACGAAATCTTCGATTCCCTGGTTTTACAGCTAAACCCAGGAAGGGATACAAACACCTGGGCTCTACAGGGGCTCACAAGTAGCTGGTGCAGAGCAATCAGTCCTGCTGGAAGAGTCTGAAATCCCCACTGCTGGAGCTGGGGGAAGGGAAAAAAAAAATTTAAAAAATTCAGTTATTGAGCGTCTGAAGTTGCAATAAGGACCATGCGGCCCTGCTCTCGCAAGCTCCCAGCACATGTATGCCCGAGGCTGGGCAGCTCTGTAAGACATGTTACTCCTTGGTGCAAATCACACTGCGAGGAGCACATGGCAGGGGCGGTCACAGATGGGTGCAGGGGGCAGGTCCTGCTGAGAGGATGCCGGTGGCCTTGGCCCCAGAGAGAAGCAGGGATGATTCTTCCTGGAGAAGGTCAAAAAGACACCAGCTTGCCTAAATCCAGGCCTGGAGATGAGGGTCCACGGACAGGGAACCATTTTTAGTTCTGCTCCACCTCACCTAGCCAGTTTTCTCCAGTCAAGGGCTTTATCCTGGATGAACTTTGCTTTTTAGTTTAAAAGCCCTTTGGGCTTTGATGAGCCCCACTCCCCTTCCTTGCAGGCATCTCCAAGACATTAGGAGAGCAAAGTGCAAAATTGCTGTTGCCCCATTGCCGCTGAAAGACAGAAATACCAGCATCCTGGTTTCACCCAAGGACCCATCATCCTCCACCCTGGAGAAGCCGCAGGACATGAAGGCGGGGAGCTCCCCAGCTCCAGCAGCTCTTGCAGACCCACGCAGCATGGGACAGCGTGTTCCTACAGCCCAGCATCATGCAGCCACCCGCTGGCTTGCTTTGCCCATGGTGAGGGTCCTGCACAGCAGCTCCAGCCCACCCACAGGGCTCCCTGGGGAACAGCCTTTGGGCTTGGTATGCCAGGGGACCGCAGGGCCCTCGCTCAGAGTGACACCTCATCTGTGATGGCAGAGACCTGGGCATGACAGCCTGGAGGAGTTCTGCTCACCCAGAGCCTGACCAGCATCTGTCTGCAATCGTCTCTTGCCCCAGCACCACACCAGGGTCCTCCTGAACTCAACCCAGCCTGGCTTTCTCAAGTTGCTGGTCCTGGGTTTAGTCATTTTAACTAAACCAGCTGAAACGCCTGCCAGTGCTCTAGCGAGGCACGCAAGGGCAGAAGGTGGACAGACCTACCACACCAAACATTTGCCAGGGCACTGAAGGCAGCAGGCAGAGTCCCTTAGGGCTTGTTGAAGCATTCCAGCTCTGAAGAGGACTTGGGAGTGGTGGTGAATGAGAAGCTGAACATGACCCGGCAATGTGCGTTTGCATTCTATGATTCTATGATTAACTACTATGCTTTAACTATATATGCAGTATATGCAGGCAAGGATATTCCCTCTAAACAGCCCACCACCAAGGCCAGATACCAGACGTGATTTGCATTAACTGAGTGTTGGGAGAAAAAAGTGTCTTTACAAGAAATAACTTTGCAACTAAGCAGCAATCTGAGTAAGCGACACGTATAGCAGATGTATCCTCCAACACCCCCCGCCTTCTGGGGTCCCTTTCAAAAACAGGCAGAGAACTTTGCAAGCAGCCCCAGACAAGCTGTTCTCATTTCCCATTTTCCCAGAAAAAAGCTGCAGTGCTTGGTTACTGCAGAAGAAAGAGAGAGCCGGGAGTTTTAGCATCACCAATGTCACCGCAGATCTGATCAAGGTGATCACATCCCTCCTGCTTCAATGTTACTGCAACAATGATGTATTGTCCAAGACATTGTTAGTACCAGAGCTTCTCACAGGGAACTAGACAGCAAAATGACAGGCCAAAGCTGCCTCCCTGACATTGCTTTTGTCTGGACAGTTAATGACGGTTGGGTTTATACCAAATATATATCTGCCTCTGACCGTTCCTAAGCAACTATGTCAACTGCTTAGGGCTCGGTTTGTCAAATCAGTCCCTGAGAAGCTTAACTGGATCTTGGGCAGAGCAAGGCAGAGGAGGGAGAGTCCTTGCCCAGCCCCGGGCAGGACCTACTCCACCAGCACATCCTGTGCCATGGACCATCCCATGGACACAAACAGGTACCCAGGGCAGAGCTGGCAGCCAGAGAGTCTGGGCACTGCACCCATAGTGCAGGTCCCCACCAGGGTGCTTTAGAGATGGAAAGAGCTGAATTTTCTTTCAAATTATCTATTTCTAGGGGGATTTTAGGGGGAAAGAGCTGCTTGGATTTGCTTTTTTAAAGAAAGTCTGCTATGCTGGTTAACCCAACCCATCTCCTGCTACAGACACACACATTTCATCTCCCTGCCAGCAAGAGCCCCAAAACATCTGCTAGGAAAGTCAGGAGGGAAGGATGGAAAGAGCCTGAAGTAGGGAAATGTCCATTCATACACCCACTTCACTGGTCTGTCCTGGAACAGGCACCAATACACACACCAGAGAAGGTGGCAAGAAAGACGAAGCAACAGGCGGCATGAAGGCAGGAGCCACAATGTACAGGAGGACCCATCACGGCCTGACTGTGGATGGCCACCCCCATCACGGGATTCACCGACACCCACCACAACACATCTCACGTGACTCAAGCACAGCACGTCACTCAGCTAGAAGACAGCATTAGCGTAAATTACATTAATTTACTCCTCGTGTCAGCTCACAATCCATTTTGTCCTGCCCGAGGATTCTCTCTCACAACTGTGGGTTTGGTCACATCTTCAGCTTTTACCCCTCTCGCTTGTTTTTCCGGCCTCCTCCGCAGCACAGGGACCTGCCCCGCACAGCCTCCCCTGCCCACTGACACTCCTCATCCTGCGTTCTGCTGCACCGCACAGCAAACAACCTGCAGGTGCCAGGGCTGGCTACACCCTCACCTTTTCTTTTTCTACTTGGAAATCTTTTGCAAAATATGTCCAGAAACACAGTAGTTCAGTGTGTCACCTTAACTTGGAGATTTTACTGTGACTTCTGGTCAGTGCTGTGTGATCCTGGCTTGCAGGTGAGAGCGCTGAAGGTGCTCTGTCCTGCTAAAAACTCAGCTCAGTGTTTCCTCTTGAGCACTAAAAACAGGTAGTTGAGAAATATCCACTCCCATCCCCTCCTCACCTCTTGGGACCGGCGCTGGCTTTCTGCGACGCTGGGTGCAGCTTAAGGGAGCTGGAGGACAGTCTCATCCAGGCCCAGCACTCCAGGTTTTGGAGACAGTCAAGGCAACAGCGCCCCTGCAAACACAACCTGCACCCTGTGAGAGCACAGCAGCTTCGGAGCAGAACCCAAGCTGAGCCAGCTGGAGGGGGAAGCCCCTTTGCCCAGAAAGACAGCTGAGGGGGACAGGGGAGCCAGAGCAGAACGCACCTGACGAAGGTTAAACATTTCTTCCCGTGTTCTCTCCAACATCGTGTAAAAGCCAAAGATAAAAATACATAATTTTAACCATCTTTCCTGACCCAGAAAATGGTATTTTTCATCTACTATTCTCCTTTCAGGAAATATGCACCACACCAACATCAGGGTTTCCATTTCCCCTGGGACACCCTTTCCTTTCATTTTTCCAAACTATACTCACTTTTTGCCAACAACAGAAATAAATGTGACCAAAAAAAGGTCACCCCAATAAACTACTATTTTCTCTGGAACAGCCTTGCACATGCTGGTTAAGGTAATGACAAGGTGTGGTACAAGGGTAAGCAGCACCAGCTGTAACAACCAAACCCTCTGTGGAGAAATCAAACAGCACAGCAACGCAGCTTCAGCTGATCCTGCATCCTTAAATTTTGAGCCGGCAA
>NW_010341354.1:0-4239 GCF_000700745.2 Antrostomus carolinensis
CCCTGACATTTTGTGATTCTGTGATTCTGTGAACTATAGAGCCTGTTACTGTAGTGCAGCATGCAGCTGTGATGTGGAAGACAGGGACGCTACATACTGACACAGAAATTCTGGGGAGCTGTGACTGCATTACTGCTGAATGCTTTCATTGGGAGTGAAAGAAAAAAAAAAAATTGCTGCACCATGGATCAGGTTAGTAGAGGAGTAAAGCAAAAACAAACTTATGTTAGTAGCCCAGGTTGAAATTCATTATTCATCTTCTTGTTACAAGGTTTAGCATGATGGAATGAGTTATGCTGTCTGTGTGGCTGGCTGACCTTGTTTAGCTGATTTCAGTAATTTCAGTTGGATAGTCTTGATTAAGAGCATAACTCCTCTTGTGTTGAAGGCATATGATCACTCATTGAAGATTTATGTGAAAAAGACTATGCTCAAGCTTCAACAAAAATTACACAACGGGTGATAAGAAGTTTTACTTCCAGAGTGAAATGTTAAATTTTCAGATAAACAGAAAAATAAAATCATCTACAGTACTGTCGTCTGGTTTCCCTGGTCAGTGTCTGCAGATTTTGGAACCTATAAACTGTAGCTTAGACATCTGTCTGATTTCATTAAAGACAAGACAAGGAATTGTAGATCACCTCCAGGCAGGCTCAGTGAGTTTGGTTCCTAGTTGTGTTGACAGACAGGATAAGACTTCCCAAAACTTTTTAGTCAGTAGAATGTCCTTTCACTTACAAATATAAGAGACAGGCTACCCAGCACCTGTATAAGTATCAAGTGGAGAGTAGACAACAGTAAGAAAAACAGTGTATGTGACCTGGGTTGTTCCCTATCTCAGAAGCAAGAATTAATGGAAGAAAAAAGATTGTGGTAATTCCAACTCTCCTTAGAGCAAAGCTGTAGAAAGATTTCAGGGCCCTTATCATTTAATGTATTTCCTGAAAAATAGTTGTGTGAGTTTAGAGCATAGCTTACAGTTCAGAGCATAGCTTCTTCACAGAATAGTGTTCTTGACTCTCATTAGCTACTTTGTGATATGCCGGGATTTTTCTGCATTCTTATTTTCATCTGTGCTTATTTCCTAACTGGCTGTCATGTGTGTCTGTATAGATGTTCTCAGGTTGTTTTAAGCTGGATTTGGTTTAGGTGATGCCAATTCAACCCTTAACCAAAGTGAACTTGATTTAAAGTAAACTAAGTGTTTCTAAGTGTACGAAGTGAAATGATTTGTTTTTTTACTTTAGTGTAATTAACTTGATACAATGTAATTATATGAAATGAATCTACGTAACTTATATGGTTATAGGGAAACATTAACCCTGCAATTGGTTAAAAACTTCAGAATAAACCTGGATGTAATGAAATTCCTGCAGACCTCCCATTCACAAGGCACTTCAGCAGAAAACATAGCATTCAAAATTTTGTAAATACTAGCAAGTATTTCCTTACCTTTCCTTCCACTTCACAAAACTGTTTAAAATCATGGCTTTTTATGCAACTTGGCTAAGTAAGTCAAAGCATCACAGACAAAGCTAATTTTCCAAGCTAGCCAGCTCTTACATCAAGGCACTAAGTAATTTTACATCACATCTCTTGAGTTCACATGTGACACAGTAGGATCGATATTTTGGGCAATTGAGAGAGAGGGAAAAGGCCTAAACTTGAACCAAAAATTTCTACACAACAAAGCCTTGTTAAGGACATTTTGTATTTTTAGTTTTCCTCATGTGTGCATGGGAAAAAAGGGGCATCTAATTCAGGAAGCATGACAAATCATACCATTACTGCATACATTTTTTTAATAGCTAATGAGAAGGATACAGATTTTCACTGCCTTTAATTTGCTGCGATTGGGAAGGATTCTTGTTCTTGTTTTATTTAGAGGCTAAATAAAAAAACTAAATATCTGATAAGTGTCCTATTTTTTTATTTTTTTTTTTAGCCCGCTTGCCATGCTGGAAAAGAAGTGCTGCTATCTCTAGAAGGCTGAAAAGTGGAAAGATTGCATGTTTTTTTTTTTTGTTTGTTTGTTTTTCTCAAAAGAGGAATGGGAGGAATTAATACCAGCCCTTGGCTAGAAAATCAGAACCGCTAACTTTTTATTGGAAAGGGATTTTAAGGAAAAAATGTTTTTCTGTGAGAAACAACTTTTTTGATTTTCTGTATGGTCACCTGAAAAACTCTAATCAGTAGGTAGATTAATATTGGAATTTTCCAACCTTGTTGATGGTGAAAGACTGAATCAGTTCACTTAGCCTTTTTACCTTTCATCTTTTCAGAATTTTTTGTGGGAAGTTCTTACAAACTTCACTTTCACTTCCACAGCAGTGGTTTAAATTATTTCTAATGGAAAATCTTTTAAGTTTCCTCCCAGAAAAATATTTTTTTTCCACAGAAAATTTTTGTTTTGATTGAACTTTATGGAAAATAGTTTGACAGTTCTGCCTTATGGTCCCTATGCTATAGAAAAAAAGTCTGTAGCCACTTTGTATTTCAGTGTCCCCTCTCAGAAACAGAATCTGAGCAGAATCATATGCAGCTTTCAAATACTTGAATTACTACTGGAAACATTGCATTTTAAATCAAGCTGCTTCAATTTGTATTGATGAAACAAAAGACTACTTTTGTTGTCAATTCAAGTGTGTGTGGTATCTGAGAGAAGTATTGACTGAAAAAATAGGAAGCACTCAAAGTGCATAATGGTCTCTGGCTGCCTGTCTCATCCTAAGTACTATGAAACCATAACCTTTCCTTGAGGCTGCTAGTCACTTTTCCTTCTTTTCAAGCTCTAGTAAAGAAAAGCCCACTAGGTTTTGTTTAGGATCCTCCTTTGGAACTTCTCCCTGATCCATTTTATGAACCTCTTCCCAGTTCTCAGTCCTACATTTATTGAGCACCAAACCTCATTTCACTTCCCTTTGTATATCACTCTCAGAATATGAGTCCATTTCTCTGGAGAACAGATAATAAGGAGAAATTATCTGTATCTCTCAATCTTCTTGTGGTTCTCTACTGAAAACTTCTTCCATTTTCCTGTATCTCTTAATTCCTCTCTTCTTTTCCTGTGCATTATTAACATTGCCCCTAAATTATTTAGTGTAGCTCTGTAAAATGTCATTAATGAGAATTGTATCACCGGTGAGGAGAGCTAAAAATTAGCTTGCAGAGGATTGGAGTAGAGCAAGAGAAGGAGAAACAAAGAGGTAAAAGAATTATCACTGTTTTGAAGAGGGGTAGAGGATAGAAACTTGAGGCAGAGGAGAGATCATTAGGGGAAAGGGCTGGAGTGTGAACAGTAGTGCTAAAGAGAGGCTAAGGATGAAAGGGGGATCTAGTAGTGAGATTAAGGAGGAAAAATAAAGGAATTATATTAATTTGAAAGTAGAAACACTGACATAAAAGGCCATTAAAATACATCCAGTGGGTAGATGACATTGGATGAGGCAGGAGATGAACTTGTTCGACAAAGCAGAAAAAACATGAAGGTAAACTGAGAAAGACAGAGATTATGTAAATAAACAGCATTGTTTTAGTTGTAATATGTAGTGAGCTAGGTCTCGGGTAGAAGAATGATGACATAGTTTAAAAATATTCATAAGTGTCCCAGGGAGGAGGGAGAAATTAAGCGTTTTGTCAGAACAAAGCTTTGCAAAAGAATAATGAAAAAAAAAGTTCTTAAAAGAAAGATGAACTATTGATTGTGAAAATTTCTTCAGTGAAACTCTTAAGACATAGTCCTGACACTGCAGACAAAAGCTGTGACAAAGTAAAAATGCATATTCATAGAGGAGAGAGATGGGAAATGATACTGAGACAATGAAACAGATAATAGGCCTAAAATTACAAATGCAAGAAGTGAAAATAAAGGGAAACAGGTGAATAGAAAAAGCCTTTCAAGAATACAGAAATATCTGAAAAATAGGGAAACTTCTTTTTTTTTTTTTCCAGTAACCTGTTTTCTACTATGATTTAAGGCACCCTTAGCTTTATCCTCCTTTAACATTACTTTCTGCACCAATAAGGTCTTCTGCATGGTCTTTAGCTAAAAAAGATTTGGCATATTCTCAGTTTGTGATTTTGTACCATATATATAATCTTCATGTAAACACTAGACCATATTGTACAGACCATGGGGATATTTAGCACCTTTTCCAGGCACTAGCAAACAGCTGCTCTAAAGCAGCCATTGAATCTTCAGGCTAAGACATTACAGAATCACAGAATCACAGAATGTCA
>NW_010341355.1:0-282 GCF_000700745.2 Antrostomus carolinensis
CCCCCAGGCAGGACCCCATCCAGTACCCTGGCTAAAGAGGGGACAGAGACCAGTGTCACTGGGTGTCCCTCATTTTCCTTCATTGCCTTTGGGCTGAAACAGGCTGGGAGAGGGGACAACACACAGACAGACACACAGACAGACAGACAGACAGACAGGTTCACAGCAGCACCATGGAAACCTGGCTCAATCCTTCAGGATTTCATAACAAACCACTCGGGTTTTTCCCTCAAAAACCCCATCATTCCAGACTGGAAATGTTACCCGGGAGCTGGGCACCAC
>NW_010341355.1:295-8085 GCF_000700745.2 Antrostomus carolinensis
CTGGAAGGAGAAGCGTGGGTGGCTGGAAGGAGAGAGCAGGGTTCCTGCAGGCAAAATGCTGCAGAGGAGAGAGGGATGGGGGCACCCTGCAGGGTCCAGTCCTCTCCTCCCATCCCAGCTCAAGGTTGCTCCTCAGGCTTCCACAGGAAGCTCTTGGTGGATCAGTTCCTGCTTTGAGGTGATGTTTTCAGCTGCTTTTGGAGTTGGGAACAGGCTGCAGGTACCCAGACCTCCCCTTTTTTCCTGGGCACCGATGCGGTTGGCAGAAGGTCTCCCAGAGCTGTGGGGGTGTGTGCTGGGGGGCTGTCCCTGTGCATCCCTGCAGTGTCCATCAGTGATGGCTGCATCTCTCCTGGGCTTGCTTTCATCTGGCCAGGGTCTCCCTGGTTCTCCCTCACTGCACCAGCTTGCTCTTGGGCAAAGATTCCCACCAAGGTTTTACCTGCAGGAGAAGATTCTTGCTCATAAGGAGCAAGAGGTCCAAACCTGGGGCAGGGTATCTCTGTTGGGCTCCCTCCTGAGGAGAGAGGGGTGGATGGAGGGGTGGAGGGATGGATGGATGGATGGATGGATGGATGGATGGATGGATGGATGGATGGATGGATGGATGGATGGATGGATGGATGGATGGATGGATGGATGGATGGATGGATGGATGGATGGATGGATGGATGGATGGATGGATGGATGGATGGATGGATGGATGGATGGATGGATGGATGGATGGATGGATGGATGGATGGATGGATGGATGGATGGATGGATGGATGGATGGATGGATGGATGGATGGATGGATGGATGGATGGATGGATGGATGGATGGATGGATGGATGGATGGATGGATGGATGGATGGATGGATGGATGGATGGATGGATGGATGGATGGATGGATGGATGGATGGATGGATGGATGGATGGATGGATGGATGGATGGATGGATGGATGGATGGATGGATGGATGGATGGATGGATGGATGGATGGATGGATGGATGGATGGATGGATGGATGGATGGATGGATGGATGGATGGATGGATGGATGGAGGGATGGAGGGGTGGAGGGATGGATGGATGGATGGATGGATGGATGGATGGATGCTGCTGTGTTGCCATGGCTCGCTCCACCAAGCCCCTCCTCCGGAGCTGCATTCTGCCCTGGCTTCCCTCCAGACCTGGATTAGTTTTCTGACCAGCTGGTGCCATAACAAGACAGGTTTTGGAGGCCCTTGGAGAGGTGGGAAGAGGTTGGCAGGAGGATGAGGTGGGTGAACGTTGCAGGAGGTGGGCAGAACTGGGTTGTCACCCCCCCAGAGCTGTGGGGGTGTGTGCTGGGGGGCTGTCCCTGTGCCTGCCTGCAGTGTCCATCAGTGATGGCTGCATCTCTCCCGGGCTTGCTTTCATCTGGCCAGGGTTGGAGCTGGCTGCACTCAGCCCCAGAGGTGATACCTGAGGACCAGGTCCTCCTGGTGTGTCTTCTGCTCCCTCTGGAGCCACCTCCCAGGGAACCCCACTGGAAATCCAGTCACGTTGCTCTGGTGCTGGTTAGAAACATCTCACCCAAGCTTGGGAGCTGGTCCCACCTCTGAGGACACCCATCCCCAAATCTTCATCTAACCCCACACCACGTGGACATTCCTCTCATCCTCTCTTACCCCAGGGCCTCTTTGGATCTTCTCAGGGCATTCTGCCCCAAGCTTGTCCTGCTCTCCTGCAGCACCCTGCAGTGGAGAGGAGGAGGAGGAGGCTGGGTTTACTTCATCACCAGCGAGGCCAGACTGGCCATGCTGCAGGGGTGACACCTCCACACTGCCTGCCACCACGCTGAGCTGGTGCAGGACACGTAGCTGGAGCACATGGAGGTGATACCCATGCTGGATCTAGAAACCCCCTGCACCCCTTCACCTACAAGAGGAGAAGAACCTCCCTGAGGACTTCCTTTTGCTCACGTTGCTGTCATGGACAGATGGGAGAAGCAGAGCAGCCCCTGGAGAAGGGAGCTCCATGCTCTCTTCCAGAGACACCAAGAAAACACCTTTCCCCCAGGACACGAGCTGATCCTCCCATGGAGCATCCTTCCCTGGACAACCTCCTGCAGAGCTGACCCATGCCTGGCTACCTGCCTGCTGGAGCCTCACCAAGGAGCCCCACCATTCAATCCTGCCTGGAGAAGGTCTGATGGGCCCTCAGCACCCATCTACAGCAGTCACTGCCATACTGTGTCACTCAGTGTCCCCATCTGCACCTCTCGAGGATCCACCCTGCCTGGCCCACGCTGGGATGTGATGACCTGGACTCCACGTGCCGCGTTGCACTTCCAGGGACAGGGAGGAGACATGGGCAGGGCTGCCAGCCCGCTGCCAGCCTTGGGCACAGCCAGGGACCCTGGGGACCTGCTGTGGGTTGCTGGTGTGTGACTCACCCCAGGCTGCTTGGGGCACCTCACAGCTCCCACCACCCCTGTGCTGAGTTGTGGAGACCCAGATGCTGCTCGTTGAGGATGCTCCGAGCCCACCTCGGGGTATGAGGCTGGTGAGCTGCCCCTGAGCCAGGACTGGGAAGGTCTCTGCCAAGGAGAAGAAGAGGAGGGAAGGGTCCAAGGGCAGTTGAGATGGGATGTGAGGAAGAATTTCTTTGCTGCAAGGGTTCTGAGGCATTGGAAGGGGTTGCCCAGGGCAGTGGTGGAGTCCCCATCCCTGGAGGGATTGAAGAGTCGTGTAGACATAGTGCTGAGGGACATGGGTTAGTCCGGGACTGGTCACTGTTGGGTTCATGATGGGACATGAAGGTCTTTTCCAATCCAGGCCATTCTGGGATTCTGAGGCACTGAAGGGTGCAGGGCTGGTCCTGGTGGGTCTGTTGCAGGGATGGACATTGTGTCCTCCTCCCTGCACAGGTCAGAACCTCCAGCTCTACCATGACCTCAGTGTGCTGGTGAAGCAGGTGGCTGAGGAGGAGAGGGTCTCTGTGCCCTGTCCCCCATGGGTGTGAGCAGACCCTGAAGCCAGTTACTTCCTGGGCAGCCCACCCTCCTGCTCCCCAAGTCCAGGGAGGCCTGAGGTTGATGTGGTGTCACCTGCCCAACGTGTGGGTACAGGAACAGGTGCCTGGCAAAGCCTCTGCTGGGGTCTAGAACCTTGTCACCAGGGTCTGTCTCATCTCCAACGTCAGCTTTGAGTTGGAAAAGCCTGAAAAAAAAATCTATACAAAATTCAGAGCTCATCTTCCCACCCAGTGCAGAGCAATTCCTGTCTCAAAACCACAGTCTACACCAAGGGGCTGAGAAATACTTCCTCATACGTGAACCATGGAAGGTTACCAAGAATGACAAACCTCCCTTTGGCAGCTCTACATCCACCCACCAGTGTCTGCATGTGGGAGAAGGCTGAAAAAGCCACTGACGTAGAGGACTTAGATCCTTTCCCTCTTAAAAAAACCCCCCCAAAAAACCCCCTGAAAGTAAGATCTGGGTCTGGTTCCTCTGCTCCTCTCAGGAAAAATGTCCCAGGAGAGATTTCTTCTTGCTTCCCATAAAATCAACGCCTTTAAAAACCCAGAAGAATCATCACGTGGCTTTTTGGTTGCACACTGAGAAGCAGATGCTCCATCCACCAACTCACAGTGCGGGAAGGAATTTGGCTCTTGTGTTTTGGAGAGTGCAAAAATAGATCAGGCTGGAGGTGCCTTCATTTATGGGCTTCCACGTTGCCTGTGTAGACACACAGACACGTGAGTGTGGTCACACACGTGTCCACACGCGTGTTGTAGGGTCATTTATAGACCCTATCGGGTGGTTTGATGTTGTGCTACTAAGAGAGCAGCAAAGACCACTCAGTTGGACCAGTTCAGCTGCACATCAGTTGTCCTCCATCCCATCCCCAGCATCTGTGTGGGCACAGGGGACCAGCCCAGCCTGGATTACCACCAAGCCAAGCCTGAAGAACCCAAATTTGTTGGTGTTTTGCTCCCTTTTGGTTCAAGGTAGAGAAGAACCAGCTCTGAAGGTCATGGCCACATGTGTAGGACTTGCCCCTGGGAGAAGGTCACTTCACCTCTGGGATGCTGTGACACCCCATGTGTGCCATCCTGCTGCAGGAAAGCTCTTGGCTTCTCTTGGCCCTGAAGCATCACCAACGTTGGGTACACTGACCTACAGCTGGGTAGAACATCTCCACCATGGATGGAAACATGTGGTGGAAGAGGACCAGTGTTAGTGAAGGGTGATGCCTTCAAAAGGGACCTGACGTGGTCTGTGGCCCATTGACTCTACCCACATGAAGAAGTTCTGCTCAACCCCCAGATCCTTGTGCAGACCCGGGGACACTGTGCCAGGAGTGACCCCACAGTGCAAATCCTTGTGAGTTTTACCCCGTTTCTCCTGTGTGGTCAGTGAGGACAATTCATGGGTGTGATCATACATTTCATCTCCTTTATTTCCTTTTGGGTGTGTTATAAAATCTCCAAGGAACTGAAGGTCTCCAGGTCTCTGTCCTCCTTCTCTCTAGGCCATACAGGTTTCTCAAGGTGTTTTGGCCAGCAGGTATGAATATGAAAATTAGGTGTTCAGGACCATGAACTGCTTCAGGGGAGATGTTTGAGATTTACTTGGTTTATGAACACAGTGGTCACCAGACTCAAATCATCCCTGAGATGGTTCTTATCTGCACTGAAGGACATCAGCTGGGCTTTGCCTCCTGTAAATGAAGTTATTTTCTATGTTCTCAATGGGGTTGATGACCTCCCTGCCATCCTCTGGTCCATAAAGTCTATTTTATGGGGGACTACTTGAGGATGGTACATTGGCACCTGGAGATCCCCAACTGAGGATGCTCCACTCCATTCAGACGTGGTTGTATCTACGTACCATTCACTTTGCCTTCAGCAATTACTTAATGAACCAACAAGAAAAAGCAGTTGCCAAGCCAACCCAAAGCCAAACATGTTCATCTTGGAGATGCAGCGTGACAGCTTTCTAAGAGATGTGGGTCTTGAGGAAACCTCCCCGTGGATTTCTGTGATCCAGCTCTCCAGAGCTGCTCTGGAGGGGTTTTGGATCTCACAACGGAGGATGTGTCAGGCCAATGAAAGGATTGAGCCCTGCCTGTGACAGGGAAAAGCTGATGGTTAGGACCACCCATCTCTGGTAGGACCTTGGGCAATTCCAACAACCTGTTGCCCATCCATAAAGCAACTCCCATCTTCTGTTGGCACATCAGGCCAAGGTGTGCAGCCCAGGAGGTCCTGGGATGTGGCAGCAAAGGAGCATTTCTGAGCAGCAGGAGTTTGATCTCCTGTGTTGTTCCAGGAGGGAAGAGCTTGACCATCACTGCTGTCACTCCAGGACACCTTCCAGGATGGGGTGGTGACCAGGACAAGGTTTTACTGCTTCCATAGACCAGTGGAGGTCAGGGCTGCTCATGAAGCTTCAGTCTCTTTCTGAAGCAGGATAATGGGCTTGGGACATCCCCAAATGAGTTTGTCTCAGCGTAGGCTGCACTTGGTCACAGCTTTGTTGGTGTGGGCACGAGCAATGGCAGGGTTGGTTCCTCTTCCTCCAGAAGGAGCTGGAGATGTGGAGCTGGTTGCTTTTGCCATGAGCAGGTGAGGCAAGACAGGCTTGGAGAAAGGCTGCCCGGCCAGCTTGGTATAAATAATGCAGGTTAAGCTTCTTGCAGTGATGTTTGGGCTTGAGTCCTACTAGGCCACTGTGTCACCAGCTTCTAACCCTGCTTGAAAATGATGCAGTGGGTCATTTTCATGCCATGCATCACCTTGAGAAGAAGCCTAACTGCAGGTGATGAGCTGGGGGAGGTGGTTGCTCTCAGACATGTTATCTGCATGGTTGCATTTTTAGGACCATATTACTCAAGAGCATTGGAAATGTTCTGTGGGTGAGATGTGCTTCCTTGTCCAGAGGCACTGATGTTGTCTCTACGTTGGAGGAGAAGTCCAGAGCTGTCTGTATTGTCTGTTCTGGGTAGAAATTGTAATGAAAATTCTTCCAGCCTGAAGGAAACAGATGCAACGTGGTAGGTCCAGCAGCCAAAGTGGTGAAGGCACTACATGAGATGTGCATATGCATTTTTCTTCTCCCCCTGAAACCTGGTTTATCTCCAAGATGAAAAGCTTGAGCATCACCAACTGACGTTAGAACCCAAAACTCCACCTGGCCAGACCATGTGGGGACACAGGCAGCAACATCTGACCTGCTAATGCAGGGACATGAGAGCACTGCTTCTCAGGAGGTGTCCAGGCTTGACTTGAGGTCCTCAGGGAATGGGGGAGCTGCTGTTTCCCCATGGAATCTCTTGCTGATCCTATAACTGAGTGCAGCATTGGCTCAAGGACACCTTCCCTGGACAGCTCTGCTGGCATCCCTTCTCCTGGTTAGACCTGCCAGAGAGCCTGCTTAGAAACTCCCTTGCTCTGAGGATGGGTCTAGGTGTCTTCTCAGCTCTGGCTTTGGCCAAGCCTTTGGTCTTGTGGCCCCAGCTCCACCATTAGAAGCCACGTTAACCAGAACAGCCCCAGGGAGCAGCTGTACCTCGTTGGACTGAACCTTCTGACCTCAAAATTCCCACATCTTCCCCCTTTCTGTGCCAGCCCTGGTCACACACAGCGTTTAGTGTTGTCCTCTTCATCCACCCAAGCGTTAGCAGAGCACTCTTCCCTAACATGGGGGTTTAATGGTTGCTGCAAGGACACCAGGGAGGTGTAGGTCATGTCCATGTCTCCTCCAAACAGGACAGTGTCATCTGAAGCTTTTGCTCAGGTTCATGTCTCATGTTGCCCGTGCATCTTTGGAGGATGCTCCATGGATCTGCCTCTTCCCCAGGTTCTGAGCTGGCTCTGGCCATCAGTGGAAGAGCAAACCTGGAGGCTACTTAACTTTGCAGCCAGATCTGACCCATAGTCAAGTCAGGAGAGGACACTGGCTGTGCCTGGCTGGAGGGCAGCTCTGCAGCAGGCGGGGAGCAGGGCTGGCCCCTGGTGCCAATGGGGACCCATCTCTGACCAGGGGATGGACACCCTAAAACCACAAAGCTCAGAACAGTCCCCCTCAGAGATGACCAGTTCCTGCTCTGGGAGGCCCATCTTGGTGGCAGGATCAGGCCAGGGATGTGACAGCAGTGGTGGCACTGGGAGGTGCACAGCCAGGCAGATGCTCCCCTCATCACATACATCCAGCTGAACCCACACCCCTGCAGAACCACGAGTCCCCACACAGGGACTGCTGCTCACAGGGCTTGGCCAGGCAGTTCCCCAGCGTGTCCCTTCTCTGTCCCTACACCAGGGCAAAGAGGGGACCTTCAAGGTTTTGGGGGCACCTCATATCGCCCAACACAGGTGATACACTGTCCCAGGTTGGCCAGAGAAGCTGTGGCTGCTCCTCCCTGGAAGTGTTGAAGGCCAGGTTGGATGAGGCTTTGAGCAACCTGGTCTAGTGGAAGGTGTCCCTGCTGCTGGCAGGGGGGTTGGAACTGGATGAGCTTTAAGGTCCCTTCCAACCCAGACCAGGCTGGGATTCTGTGGTAGGTGTTCAGGCAGCACGTGTGTCTGACAGGAGGGTGAGTACCTGCTCTGCTGAGGTTCAAAGCCACCCTCCTCCATCTCAGCCCCAAAAGGTGACATCCCTGTCTTGCTACTGGGGTCTTAACCTGCCATGGTTACGACCTCCCACCATGGTCTTAACCTGCACCTCATGGGGAGCAGCCTGTGGGCTGAACTCGGGCAAAAATGGGGTGTCTGTGCCTGGGAATATGGATGGACAGGGGGTGCCCCCAGCCCCGAGG
>NW_010341355.1:8169-12747 GCF_000700745.2 Antrostomus carolinensis
ACAGGGCCCAGGCTCAGGCCGCTTGATTCTCCGTTCTAAAAGGAGCTCTTAAGCCGCTGGTGGTTTCCTGGAGCTTCAGATTAAGGCTGAGACATGTGGGGTGGCCCCCAAGCTCCCCAGAGAGACCCCCCCAACCCTCTGCCAGCCCATGGCTCCCCACTGGTGTGGGCTCCATCTCTTATTAACACCAAGCACAAGAGAAACACAGAGCTTGGGGGGTGACCACCCCTCCCTGGGTACCCCCAAACCCCCTCCATCTCCTCCTCACGTCCCCAGGAAAGGGACCAGGGGACTGGGGCTGGCCATGGTCCCACACACAGGTCGGGGTTTGGGTGCCCTCCCCCTGCTGCTGAGGTCCCAGGGTGCTGCAGGGGGGGCCCTTGGGGTGCTCACCCCCACCCCGCTCCCTCTCTTGCAGAGATCATGCACGATGTGATCCGGAAAGTGAAGAAGAAGGGCGAGTGGAAGGTGAGCTCCAAACCCTGGGGGGGACCAGGAGAGGAGGAGGAGGATGGGGAGGAGGGAGCAGGGAAGGGGGTAGGTGTGGGCAGGGAGCCCCCAGGGGTGGGGAAGGGGTGGGGAAGGGCAGTTCCACCTGCTGGTTGCCCACCCCAGCTCACATCCCTCTCCCCAGGTGCTGGTGGTGGACCAGCTCAGCATGCGCATGCTCTCCTCCTGCTGCAAGATGACCGACATCATGACAGAGGGCATAACAAGTGAGTACCAGCTCCCAACCATCTCTTACTGACCTTGTAGGAAGGGCAAAACCTTCCTCTCTACCAGGAGACCCACAAAGGCATCTCCAGACTGGCACAAGCCAGTTGAGGTGGTGGCATGGCCCCTATCCCACCTGGGATGGAGACACACCATCTCCCATTGCTCATCCCATTGTGGATGAGTGTCTGGGTACCAGGCTGATGTTTCTCCCTCCTTACCTGCTGGGGCTGGAGGAGCCCAAGCACCTTGTACCTGGTGCTACTTCATGTCACAGAATCCCACAATTGCCCAGATTGGAAAAGCCCTTTAAGCTCATGGAGTCCAACCATGAACCCAACACTGACCAGTCCCCGACTAACCCATGTCCCTCAGCACTATGTCTACAGGACTCTTCAATCCCTCCAGGGATGGGGACTCCACCACTGCCCTGAGCAACCCCTTCCAATGCCTCAGAACCCTTTCAGCAAAGAAATCCAGCCCTATAAATAGCTCCTGGCAGCACTTGGAAAGGAAGGAGACCCCAGGCTGTGCCCTGGGAGATGTTTGGGGTGGTGGAGGTTCACCCCAGCCCAGGTACCACCAGAGCATCCCCTCTGGGTGGTCCTCTCCAGTGGAAGGATGTGAGGATAAACCAAAGCACCAGCAGCACAGGAGCTCACAGACAAATCCACTGTCCTGGTGGGACTTTGCCAGGCACCCCCACATGCAGCTGGGACAGGGGGCTGGGACAGGGTGGGGACAACCCCTGCCCCAGCTCCTGGGTGGGCAGAAGTGAGCAGCTGGGGGTATTTTGGGCGGAGAGGGGTTGGCAGGGCTGGTTCCTGTGCTGCTGTGGGATATCCAACCACCCCACGTGGCCAGGTGTCCCTGCCACAGCCCCTGTTTTCCCCCCACCAGTTGTGGAGGACATCAACAAGCGCCGGGAGCCGCTGCCCAGCCTGGAGGCCGTCTATCTCATCACCCCCTCTGAGAAGGTGAATACGTGGGGTGTGGGGACATGGGGGGGGATGCCCACACTGGGATGATGGGCATCCATGCCCATGGGAAGCACCTTGGCTCCAGTGAGGCCAGTGGTGCCACCAGGATGGTGGAGCAAAGGTGTGGAGCTTCCCCAGGCTGGGAGGGAGGACACTGGGTGACCTTGTGGAGGTGCCCGTGGTGCCACTGTGCCCAGCTCAGCTGGTCCCTTCTCTCTTGCAGTCCATCCACTCCCTCATCAACGACTTCAAGGATCCCCCCACCTCCAAATACAGAGCTGCCCACGTCTTCTTCACGGACTGTGAGTACCTGGAGGGGAGGGAAGGTCCCTGTCATGTGCAAGCAAGGTGGGGATGGATGGGGGATGCTGAGTCCTACCCTCCTCCTCCTCCCCTTGCAGCCTGTCCTGACGCTCTCTTCAACGAGCTGGTGAAATCCCGTGCTGCCAAGGTCATCAAAACCCTGACGGAGATCAACATTGCCTTCCTCCCCTCCGAGTCCCAGGTGAGCCTGGGCTGGGGACTGTCCCCACTGGGATGGGACAGCCGAGGGATGCTCCAGGTCCTTCTCCAGCCCATGAGTGTTTGTGGAACCACCTCAGACCCCTCTCTCCCCCAGCTGGGACCTCACCCCCCCTGCTCAGCTCTTCCTCCCTGTCTCCTTGAATTACTTCTGGGGCTGATCCTCCCTGAGGGATTTAGCGGGTGCCGCGCGTTGGCTCCGCGCCCGCAGCCGCATTGACCGGCTCTGAGCTCCCCCCAGCACGGCCCCCAGCCAAGGACACCGGGGAGCTGGCCCTGTGCCATCTGCCCCTGCCTGGGACATGGGGACGAGGGGGACAGGGATGGACAGATGGTGCTGGACCTGCTTGGTGTTGTTAACCCTTTGAGTCTCAGCGTTTCTAGGCAGATAGAAAGGAAGGAGATGACCTCGTGGCACCTCCACATGCAGCCAGATTGGCTTCTGGGCTTTACTGGGAGCACAGCCGGGGAGCAGTGTGTCCCCACTTGTCCCCACGTCTCTGGTTCCCTGCCAGGGAGCAGATGACTGCTGTAGACAGAGGGTTTCCTGCCTCTTCTTCCCACCCTGGGGGCTGCACATGGGTTAGGACCATGCCATGGAGCCAGGGCTGGAGATGGCATCAGGGTCTAGAGCTGGTAGCTGAAATCCCATGGGATGCCCCAAACGTCACTGAGCTCCACCTGCCTGGTCCCACCTTACCATAGAATGGTTTCGGTTGGAAGGGACCTTAAAGCTCATCCAGTTCCAACCCCCCTGCCAGCAGCAGGGACACCTTCCACTAGACCAGGTTGCTCAAAGCCTCATCCAGCCTGGCCACAAACACTTCCAGGGAGGAGCAGCCACAGTTTCTCTGGCCAACCTGTTCCAGTGTCTGACCACCCTCAGAGTGAAGAACTTCTTCCTAATATCTCATCTAAACCTCCCCTCTTTCAGTTTAAACCCGTTTCCCCTTGTTCTGTCATTAACTGTCCTTCAGCTGGGGACCTTCATCTGGGGTTGAACCTGATTCCCAAACCCAGCAGGGTATCCTGGGTGGTGGTGGGACACCACTCTCCTCCAGATCCCCTCTAACCTCCCTCCTGCTTCATCTCCCAGGTTTACTCCCTGGATTCAGCTGACTCCTTCCAAAGCTTTTACAGTCCCCACAAAGCCCAGATGAAGAACCCGATCCTGGAGCGCCTGGCCGAGCAGATCGCCACGCTGTGTGCCACGCTGAAGGAGTACCCGGCCGTGCGGTACAGGGGGTAAGGACACCACGCTCAGCACCCACCCTGGGGACCTGTGGAGCTGGGCCCATGCTGAGCACAGGGCATGGGTGAGATCATGCTGTGTCCGTGGGGATGGAGGAGATGGTGGGATGGATAGACATCTGTGCTCAGTGTGAGAACAGGCTCAGAGTTGAAGATGGTCTGGGGAGCAAGGTGGGGGGTGGGAACCTAAAATCCAAGTGGCACCTCATGGAGGATAGACCAAGGCAAAGCGGAGCACCCCAAAGAGAGGTGGAAAGGGGCAATGAAACCTGCTCAGATCCCTCCTTTCCTACAAGCCAAGGACATGTCACAGGGAAACCAGCAGCTCCTCCCCATCCCATGCTGTCCCGGGGAGCTGACCTCTCCTCCTGCCTCCTCCAGGGATTACAAGGACAATGCCATGCTGGCACAGCTCATCCAGGACAAGCTGGACGCCTACAAGGCTGATGACCCCACCATGGGCGAGGTGAGCAGGGATGGTGGTGGAGGATGGTCTTCCCGGGTGATGCTTTGCTCCTAAAGTCCCACTCAAGCTCTACCAGGCGGCAGTGACAGACCCCCAGTGGGGACCCCAAAATGGCCTTGGCTTCTCCTGATCACTTGATCATGGCTGATGGCTCCCTGGTTCTGCAGGGTCCGGACAAGGCTCGCTCCCAGCTCCTCATCCTGGACCGTGGCTTTGACCCTGCTTCCCCAGTGCTGCACGAGCTGACCTTCCAGGCAATGAGCTACGACCTGCTGCCCATTGAGAACGACGTCTACAAGTGAGTGCAGCACTGCCCACCCCATGGCCCCCACAAGTCCAGCCCTTGAGTGAGAGAGTTGGAAGCTCAACCATGAGGTCTGAGCCTCTGCATCCCTCCATCCATCATGAGTCACCAGTTGGGAGAAACCATTCCTACCTCCAGCCTGGCAGATGTGATGGTTGTAATGAGATGGGGGTTGGTCTCCTCCAGAGAAGGACAACGGAGCTCTGGGGAAGGGTCTGGAGCACAAGTGTGCTGAGTTCCCTTGTGGCTGAGGGAACTGGGGGTGTTGAGCCTGGAGAAAAGGAGGCTGAGGGGAGACCTTCTGGCTCTGTGCAAGTCCCTTGGAGGAGGGTGGAGAGAGG
>NW_010341355.1:12854-18516 GCF_000700745.2 Antrostomus carolinensis
GCATTGGAAGGGGTTGGCCAGGGCAGTGGTGGAGTCCCCATCCCTGGAGGTGTTCAAGAAACATGTAGATGTAGCACTCAGGGATATTATTTAATGGACATGGTGGTGATGAGTTGATGGTTGGACTGGATGATCTCAGAGGTCTTTTCCAACCTGAATGATTCTGTGATTCAAGGCTCTTTGCTACCCCCCAGCCCTTCATCACTTCCCACCATCTATCAGCTGAAGGGGTACGAGAAGGCAAAGTGCAAAACCAATTTGAAATAAGAGCCAAGAAGAGCCCACATGTCCCCACACCTCCCTGTCATCGAGGGGACTGCATGTCCCCCAGCCCCATCCCTGCTGTGACACTCCCTGTCCTCTTCCCAGGTACGAGACGAGCGGCATCGGGGAAGCCCGGATTAAGGAGGTTCTCCTGGATGAGGACGATGACCTGTGGGTCACCTTACGCCACAAACACATCGCCGAGGTGTCCCAGTGAGTGTCCCTGTGGGTTGTTTGCCAACTGGGTGGGACATCAGCTCAGCATTGCCATCCACCCTGCTGTGAGGGTCCCCTCCCTGCTGATGGCTGTGCCCTCCTCTTCTCCCCCAGGGAGGTGACCCGGTCCCTGAAGGAGTTTTCTTCAAGCAAGAGGATGAACACAGGAGATAAGGTGACCTGAATGTGCCTGCTGAGCTGGGGATGGGCACCTGGGGGGCTCAGCCATGGGCTTGCATGTGGCAGAGTCTCCTAGGGGACACCTCATGGGGACATCTGCAAAGGGCCAAGGGTGCTCAGGTCCCTGACGAAGGGTGATGGCTGTTGGGGTGTTGGCCCTACTCCCAGGGCTGGAGAAATGGGGTGCCTTGGGAGGGCACCATGCCATGGGGGTCGGTTTGCCCGTGACATGGGGTCTGTGCCCTTCCCAAGACCCCGAGCTGGTGGCAGCGAGGGGACCTCAGTGGAAATAGGATGTAAAAGTGGCCAGAAGCTGAAAGCACCATCTCAGCCTCAGCCAAGTGCACGGGGTCCCTGAGGAAGGTCCTGGGGGGATTTCTCCTGCTGCTTCTCCAGCTTGCAGAGCTGCAGACCCCCCCTCCCTGCCCCTCAGCCACAGCAGGGGAGACCTGGCAGTGCCATGGCAGGTGTCACCAACCCCCCATGAGGGGCTTGCATGGGAACAAAAGTCCTCGGTGGGGTCATCCCTTCTCTTCTCATGGTCCCTGAGTCCCTGAGGGTGAGTGACCATGTCCCCTTCCCTCACAGACCACCATGAGAGACCTGTCCCAGATGCTGAAGAAGATGCCACAGTACCAGAAGGAGCTCAGCAAGGTACGAGTTGGGGGGAGATGTCTGTCCAGAGCGGCTGGTGCTGAGCCCACCCAGGGAACGGGGTGATGGCAACTGTCCCTGGAGGGTCCCCAGCCATGGGCAGGGGCTGAGGCCATGGTGGTGACATGGGGACCTTCAGCTGCTGCCAGCACACAGTGGTGACTGCATTGCTTGTGTCTCCCCAGTACTCGACCCACCTGCACCTGGCTGAGGACTGCATGAAGCACTACCAGGGCACGGTGGACAAGCTCTGCAGAGTGGAACAGGTACCAGTTCTCCCAGCCCCACATCACATCCCCAATGGGGACAACTGGGGTTGGCAGCTCCTGCCCCACAACTCAGCACTGAGCCATGGTGTGGTGAGCATGTGTGTTCTCTGCAGGACTTGGCCATGGGCACTGATGCTGAAGGCGAGAAGATCAAGGACCCCATGAGGGCCATTGTCCCCATCCTGCTGGATGGGAACGTCAGCACCTACGACAAGATCCGTATTATCTTGCTCTACATCTTCCTGAAGAATGGTGAGGAGGAGAGCTGGGCAGGGGTGGGTGAGATGTGCAGGCAGCTCTGGGTGGCAAACAGCTCAGGGTTTGGCCAACATAAGCTGGATGGATGGAAAAAGCTCAGCCCTGTCTCCCCAGCCACCACCAAGCTGGGTGTCCTAAGGTGATGATGGAGGGTGTCCTGAGGTGATGATGGAGGGTGTCCTAAGGTGATGGTGGAGGAGCCATGTCCCTGCTGGGAGGCATTTCTCAGGAGGACACCATCTCCTCGTTGCATTTCCAGGTATCACCGAGGAGAACCTGAACAAGCTGATCCAGCACGCTCAGATCCCAGCAGAGGACAGTGAGATCATCACCAACATGGCCCATCTCGGGGTGCCCATCATCACAGACGTGAGTGTCCACCACCTCCCGCTCCCCACAGCCCTCCTCACCCCTCGGGAGGACCATGGCACCTGCTTTGCTATGGGAACTGTGCACCCCCTGGGATACCCTCAGCACCCCTCTGAGGTGACCCTGGTCCCACCACCGGAGCCCTCATGTCTCAGGGTGTTGTCCCTCTGCTCTTCCTGCCCAGTCCACCCTGCGCCGCCGCAGCAAGCCGGAGAGGAAGGAGCGGATCAGTGAGCAGACCTACCAGCTCTCCCGATGGACCCCTGTCATTAAAGACATCATGGAGGTGAGCCAGCAAGGACAGGGACAAGGGGACAGAGCAGGGACACCTGTGGTTGTGACAAGGTTGGGATGTTCTGGGAGGTTCTCCTGGCCCCTGCGTGCGCAGATGCTGGTGCAGGTGGGATGTACAACGTCCCTGCCGTGTGAAATGCAGTCACAGACTGGTTGTTCCTTGTGCTGCACCGTGTCCCATGACAGGCACGGCTGGGTGGCCTCGTCACAGCATTGCCCATGTCCTGGCTGTGGGAGGGGATGGGCATGGCACCATTCACCTCCCCCTGGACCTGCAGGAGCTACCCCATGAGCTCTGTGCTCAGGTAGTGCCAGGCACAGCCAAAAAATGTTCTCCAGGCACTTGGTCCCTCTTGCCCCACTCCCTCCGGCCACCCCTGGGACTGGAGCAGCCTCCTGGGGTTTGCCCAGAGCCAGAGGGGTCCCAGACACTGAGGCTGGACCCCAACGTGGACATTTCCACCTCCTCAGACAGACCCCAGAGCCCTATTTTGGGGAGGTGGACATGACTGCAGTCCAGTGCCACCCCTGCTCCATGGCACCGATGACAAGCAAGAGCCCCAGCTCCTTTCATTTCCAAAAGCACATGGAGCACCAGCTCTTGCCTTCTTCTAGCACAGCAAACCCACCCAGGGGGGCTCTGTGCCTGGGGCACCCCTAAACCTCATCCCCAGGATCAGAGGGGGGCAGAGGGCAGCAGCATCTCCACAGTACCTTGCAGACAGTGTTAACCTCCAGCACTGACCACCCTGCCAGCAGGAGCAGGTCCCTTAGCCCAGGGCTGGATCAGGGGTGTGAAGCCTCCAGCTCAGCTCATGTCCATCTACTTCTCAGAGCAGGATCTGGTTTTTGCCTCCACAGACACCCCAAGTTCAGGTGGAGCCTCACCCCAGGGTGAGCTCCCCACGCTGCCCCTGCCCCACAGCAGCCAAGCACCAGCCCTACTGGAGAGCACAACCAAATCCCAGCATTGCCCAAATTGGAAAAGCCCTTTGAGACCATCCAGTCCCATCATGAACCCAACAGTGACCAGTCCCCTATGACTAACCCATGTCCCTCAGCACTATGTCTACACGACTCTTCAATCCCTCCAGGGATGGGGACTCCACCACTGCCCTGGGCAACCCCTTCCAATGCCTCAGAACCCTTTCAGCAAAGAAATTCTTCCTCACATCCCATCTCAACTGCCCTGGGCACAACTGGAGCCCATTTCCTCTTGTCCTGTCCCTTGGGCCTTGCTTGAACAGACCAAAAACAGTTCCAAAAAATAATGCTATGCAAATATATGCCAATGAATCCTGACCCAGTTGGTCCAATCCTCCTGGGCACATCCTTACAGAGCTGGGTTCTAGGGCCAGAGGTTGTGCCCAGCTCTTTGCTGACCCCCTGCTTTGGGGCTCTCTGCCCACAGGATGCCATCGATGACAAGCTGGACACCAAGCACTACCCCTACATCTCCACCCGCTCCTCTGCCTCCTTCAGCACCACTGCCGTCAGGTGGGTACCCTATACATTAGGATGTATATCACTGGTGGCACCCATCCTGGATGGGCTGTATCCATCAGGCCTTCCCGTGCCTCGGTTTCCCTACCTGTAACAGGGAGCAGTGCTCGTGGCTGGAAAGCTGGACTGGACCTGCACTAGCATCAGTTCCTGTCAGATTTGGGTTGTGTGAACTCCACACAGTTTGTGGCCAGAATGGAATCATCGAATCCCAGACTGGTTTGGGTTGGGAGGGACCTTCAAGCTCATCCAGTTCCAACCCCCCTGCCATCAGCAGGGACAACTTCCACTAGACCAGGTTGCTCAAAGCCACATCCAACCTGCATCCTGAAGGCAACATCCTCCTGCCCATTCTTCATCCCTCTCCTCTTCCTCTCTCTAGTGCCCGCTATGGCCACTGGCACAAGAACAAGGCCCCCGGCGAGTACCGAAGCGGCCCCCGCCTCATCATCTTCATCCTGGGCGGTGTCAGCATGAACGAGATGCGCTGTGCCTACGAGGTGACACAAGCCAGTGGCAAGTGGGAAGTGCTAATAGGTGAGTGGGGAGCTGGGGCCGGATCCTGCTCCCCGTCGTGCTGGCTGCTCATCCCACGCTCCTTCCACCGTCCCGCAAATTCCCGCTTCTGGGTGACTCTGGGAGTAGGAGCTCTGCAGAAAGGTCTTCTCCTGCCACCCATTGTCACCCCTAATGTCCCTCTTCCTCAGGGACACGATACATCCCTCCACCCATCCCTGGTTTTGCTCCCATTTTTTTTTCCCCCCCTCTCCTTGATGGGTTTTATTCAAGCAGAGCTGGGAGAAAAGGAAGGAGGTTTTTTTTTTCCAGCTGGAATTACTCCGTGGTGGACGTTCATCCTCAGGGTCATAACAGGGAGAAGAAACCCCAAAATAAAGAGCACGATGGGCACTGTGCACACAACAGGAGATGCATTTTCCTCTTGCATGGCCTGCACAGTGCCAACATCCCGGCTGTGCTCCCAAAAGAGCCGTGGATCAGCTGTTGAGGATGCTGCCAGATGTTAGCAAGGAGGTTTGAGATCCTCTAAAATTCCCCCCAAGGAAG
The DNA here is from genome assembly GCF_000700745.2 of Antrostomus carolinensis. Classification (NCBI taxonomy): domain Eukaryota; kingdom Metazoa; phylum Chordata; class Aves; order Caprimulgiformes; family Caprimulgidae; genus Antrostomus; species Antrostomus carolinensis. The sequence continues at coordinate 17,927 of NW_010341355.1, forward strand.
CACAGCTGGAGACACACTTGTAAAGGCAGAGGCAGGAGCTCCTCACCATCTCCACCATTAAGGGCAGTTAATGACAAAACAAGGGGAAATGGGTTTAAGCTGAAAGAGGGGAGGTTTAGATGAGATATTAGGAAGAAGTTCTTCACTGTGAGGGTGGTGAGATGCTGGAACAGGTTGGCCAGAGAAGCTGTGGCTGCTCCTCCCTGGAAGTGTTCAAGGCCAGGTTGGATGAGGCTTTGAGCAACCTGGTCTAGTGGAAGGTGTCCCTGCTGCTGGCAGGGGGGTTGGAACTGGATGAGCTTTAAGGTCCCTTCCAATCCAAACCAGTCTGGGATTCTGTGATCTCATCTGGTCCCTGGATTCTCGATTCTCACCTGGTAGATCCTCTCATCTGCTCCTTGGATTCCCCCAGGAGTAGCAGCCCCTTCTCCATCACCTCCCAGCTGTGTCCCCCCCGTCCAACACCAGACACCCCATCACCTCCCAGTTCCACATCACCTCCCAGTTCCATCTCGCCCATCTCCTCCCGCCTCTCTCCGGGGATCATTCCCCTGCATGCGCCGACGATGCTCCGGGTGCCAACCGAGTCC
>NW_010341355.1:18600-19161 GCF_000700745.2 Antrostomus carolinensis
TGGAGGGGAGGAGGAGGAGGTGGTGGGGGGGGTCTTGGCACAGCCGTCAGCCCCGCTCTGTTCTCCTCACAGGTTCTACTCACATTCTCACTCCCACCAAATTTCTCATGGACCTGAGGCACCCCGACTTCAGGGACTCTACTAGGGTATCATTTGAGGATCAGGCTCCAGCAATGGAGTGAGCCAAAGAAACCAAGTAAAGGCAGCTTCTTAACAACAAACAAAAAAGAAACTCTTCCTTCCCGAAGGGTTTTCTTTGATTATTCTTCTTTTGGGTTACGTTTCCATTTGATTCTCTGAGAAGAAAATGCTTGCAGTTCCTCCTGCCAGGTGGAAAAGCATCCAGTGTCGCTTCCATCATCCCTCTGCCATGTCTCTTGGCCGGATCTCTCTGGCTTCTTCATGCCATGAGTTTCCCCCCCTTGTTGGGGTCTTGGCTGGGTGTCCCCAGGGCTGGAGCACCCCAGGATGCTGCCCACAGTGGGTGGCTGGAGTGGGGTTGGGGGTTTAGTGCCTGGCACATGGTGCAGACCCCAGTGATTGTCCCCACTCCAGCCCTTC
>NW_010341355.1:19237-19509 GCF_000700745.2 Antrostomus carolinensis
CCACCCCCCACAGCAAAGTCGGGGTGCTGCCATGACCCCCCCTCCAGCTCCGGGGTGTGATGGGGCTGAAATCCTGAGTTGATAGGAAAGCTCAGGTCTGCTCTTGGTGCTCTTGGATGGGCAGGAGCCCCCCCCTGTGATGTTGCAGACCCCCATGGTGGGGTTTAGCTGCTGGTGGTTTTGCTGGTGAGACCCATCATGGCACCTTTGAGTCCCCACTGCCATGTGTTGGTCCACGCAGAGCCAGGGATGCTCAGGGGTGGCACAGCATC